>NW_027248354.1:332500-632500 GCF_041260155.1 Ptychodera flava | reverse complement strand
TAATACAAAACCTTTATTGCTGAATAACTCTATACGATTGTAACTTATTTGAATGAGTAAGAGGGTTAATGTTCTGATTATACCATCTGTTTGCTTGAATACTTTCATCGTCATAGGACACGGAAAACGCTGAAAATGCGATAGTTGTTGAGAGTTTAACATTTAAGGTAGAGACACACGTTAGATGATACTTATTTTAAACTCACTTTTTCTCATAAATTTCACTTTTAGACCCCACACATTATATATTTTCTGTTAGCCCTAAGTCTCAACATTATGAAAAATATGTTTATTTTCCGAAATCACAGTGTTTGTGGCCATTTCTCTAAAAAATATGCGTTTTTGAGTTTTTTTACCTAAAAAAAATTAGGTGTTACAGGACTAGGGCGACTTGAGATCTTTTAACAGAAATCAACAATTGAGTAGTCTGGGGAAAAAAAGGTGTCCCAGATTTTTCTATTCCCTTTTGTTTCAGCACAATAAGGTGTGAAAGTAACAACTCTGGGTTTTTGAATAAATTACCGGGTTTAGTTAACTTCAGCAAGAATTTCTCTTGTTCTATCAATTTTACCGAAAATCTGGGACACCGTTTTTTCCCCAGACTACTCAATTGTTGATTTCTGTTAAAAGATCTCATGTCGCCTAGTCCTGTAACACCTAATTTTTTGGGGGGTAAAAAAACTCAAAACGCATATTTTTGAGAGAAATGGACACAAACACTGTGATTTCGGAAAATAAACATATTTTTCATAATGTTGAGATATAGGGCTAACAGAAAATATATAATGTGTGGGGTCTAAAAGTGAAATTTATTGAGAAAAAGTGAGTTTAAAATAAGTATCATCAACGTGTGTCTCTACCTTAAATTGAATTTTAACTATACCCTTGTTGCATATTTTATGCTACAAACCGCTGCACAAAACTTCAGCTCATGGCAATACAATGTCAATGCCATTGCTTAGTACTATATACAAGTTTACATTGTAAGGATTGTGTTTTTGCAAGAACCACTAATTGGCAGAGGTAGACAACCTACATGTCTTTCACTTTGTACTGTGCGTCTAATCACTTTCGTGCCTTCACTTTGATACATACATATGATATATCAGTGAACTAAAAAGTCAAAAACAGCTCGTCCTGTATTATTGATTTCTGATTTCTCTTTCCAACACGTGTCATGTCTCATTTTTTTTATTTAGTTACGTACCATGAATATTTCTCTACTTTTAAATATGCATACAGATACCTTGTAAGATTCACCCTGTGGAGTAAAAGCTAATAAAACTTCCGTTTTCGAGTTGTCAAAGTTGGCATTTGTCCCAGTACCTTCACTCTACTCAATATACAGACTCACACAACTCATGTCAGCGGCAAAAACGCACGGAGTAGTGGTTTTGTTTGTCGACTTTATTAAGTTGTCTCTTGTTTTGGTAGATACCACACATATTTATCGTTGAACAACTCTATACGATTGTAACTTAGGTAAATGAGATAAAGGGTCAATGTTATCTGTACACTTGAATACTCTCATCGTCATTAGACACGGAAACACACTGAAAAATGCGAGGGTTGTTAAGAGTTAATATGATAATCAATCAACTGTATTCTAACTTTGTTGAGTTTTTATGCTGAAAAATCGCTGCATCAAACTTCAGCACATAGCAATATAATGTAAATGCCATCACTTTGTACTATATGCAAGTTTTCATTGTCAGGATTGTGTTTTCGCAAGTAATATTGACCTACATGTCTTTCACTATGTACTGTGCACGTAATCACTTTCTTGTCTTTACTTTGATACATACGTTGGATATATCAGTGAACTAAAAAAGTCAAGAACAGTCTTCCCGATTATTGATTTTTGATTTGTCTTTCCGATGCATGCCATCCTATTTTTACTTCTTTGTTACTTACCATGCATATTTCTATACTTTCTAATATCCGGGCAGATACCTTGTAAGATCCATCATGTGACGTATAATGATAAGCTATTAAACATCAGTTTTTGAGTTGTGAAAGTTGCCATTTGTCACGGTGCCTTCACTCAACTAAATAAACGGATTCACTTCTGTCAGCGGCAGAAAACGCATTAAGTTGCTGGTTTTTTGTCTATTTGATTTAGTTTTCTGTTGTTTTGATAACAAATTCACAATCTCTACCGCTGAACAACTCTATACGATTGTAACTTAGGTAAATGAGATAGAGGGTCCGCTGAACAACTCTATACGATTGTAACTTAGGTAAATGAGATAGAGGGTCAATGTTTTGATTATTCCATCTGTACACTTAAAGATTCTCAGCGTCATAGGGCACGGAAACAGACTGGAAAATGCGATGGCTGTTAAGAGCTTCACATAATAATCTATCAATTGTGTTTTAACTACACCCTTGTTGTTTATTTTATTCGGAAAAATCGTAAATAATCCTTCAGCACATGGCAATATAATGTCAATGCCATCACTTTGTACTAAATGCAAGTTTACATTATTAGGATTGTGTTTTCGCAAGAACCACTAATTTGAAAAGGTTGACAAGCTACATGTCTTTCACTTTGTACTGTGCATGTATTCACTTTCGTTTCTTCACTTTGATACATACGTTGGATATATCAGTGAACTAAAAAAGGCAAAAACAGCTCGTCCTTATTATTGATTTGCTTTTCGATGCGCGTCATCTTATTTTTTCTTCTTTATTACTTACAATGCATACTTCTTTACTTTCTAATATGGGGGCAGATACCTTGTAAGATCCACCATGTGACGTAAAAGCCTTTAAAACGTCCTTTTTGAGTTGTGAAAGTTGGCAATTCGTCACTTGCCTTCACTTAACTGAATAAACAGACTGAATAAACTCACGTCAGATATAGAAAACGCACTAAAGTTGTTGTTTGTTTTTGTCATTTGATTTTGTTTTGTTGTTTTGGTAAATAATTCACAATATGAACAACTCTATACGATTGTAACTTAGGTAAATGAGATAGAGGGTCCGCTGAACAACTCTATACAATTGTAACGTAGGTAAATGAGATAGAGGGTCAATGTTTTGATTATTCCATCTGTACACTTAAAGCCGGCTCGAAATGGACCGGGATCAGGATTAGTGCCAAGTTTGGGTGGGCGTTTTGGGGCATGGTTCTGCATAATGAGTCTGTTGGCAACGGTTGCGATCGTTCGCATTATCTGCGTAGTCTGTTTGCTCTCAAATCACACTCAGGCTTGGGTACGCACACTGCAGCCTTCGTTTCCCGGTTCGTTTCAGCATGGAGGTAGTAGCTACCTCATGGTTTCAGTTATGCCATGGCAATACTCGAAAGAAAAAAGAAGGAAAGAAAAACTAGGAAGGAAAAGGAACACGTCAGGAAAATGGTAGGAAATAGGTAAACGGCGACGTCATGACCGATCGCAAAAAATAAAGGAAATTCACGGAAGGGTCGAGACTTCCTTGAATCTCGTGTATCACGAAATTTGTAATAGCGATGGCGTCAGTTGCTCGTTGCTTGGCGCGGGGTGATATCGAAAAATCACGAGTCATGTTTATTTTCGGAGCAATTGCAAGTTTTGCTCGAAACGTTTGTTAACCTTCAACTGGAATAAATGACAGACTGGGTTCCTCTCCGTCTTTCTTTCTACCTCCATGGTTATTGAAGGAATTAAAGTCCAGCTTTCGACGAAATATCTATTACGATGTAGCGCGGAATCAATGAGCTGTCCTCAGACACGCGTATTCTAAAGCGTTTACAAGATTGGGTGATGGCCAGCGCTCTTACTTGCTCATCTTGAACTGAAAGATTGAATGTTTCAACTGTTCAAATATCTTACAATTTTTGTTAAATTCTCATCACAGAAGTCCAAATGTAACTGGGATAATCGGTATGTCAAAACCTTACTAGTACCAGCCCTCCGAACACGACATGTCATTTCCACGTGTAAAAACACGTGTACTTACGGCCGTTTTCGAGGCCAGCATATATATCCCAAACAACTGTTCAGTACCGTCAAGTTCGCCGTAGATTTGGAAGGGGGAAGTTGTTAAAAACGTGGATCTCTTCGACTGACAATAATTAAATTGATCGTGGAGGCTACCGCCATGTTTTGATGGTTATTTTCGATGCCATTCTCAGTGCAATCTACGGACTCTGCTTACGCGCTTTTCGCTAGAAAACATCGTACTACGGGTATGCTTACGGACTAGTCCTCTTGCTAAGTCACGTCTGAAAATGGTTCACTATCGTGATGTCATTGCACCATAAACGCTAGCAAAAGAGTTGATGGAAACACAAAGTTTTTCATCCTTCGGCCGCTGATATAAGTCTAAGTTTACATATAGTTTGTTTACATCGTAATTGTTCTCGTATGCACAGCAAATGTTTGACCAGTTTACGCCTCTGCGCGTCACCGAATGATTGACAATTGTTTGAATCATGGAACGACTGTCTCCTGAGGGCCATTCCCTTTGTTCAGAAAGCGATTTTTCCCCTAATCGTCGTAGTTTTAAAAAACTTTGTGAAACTTTGCAGATACCTGTATGGCCTAGGTGTTTATGAAACAGTCTATGTTCATGGTATGCCAATAATATATGTTTGAGAATCGTTTAGGCCGATTTTCACGGAGCGGTCTACCTAGCTATTGCCAGTTGTCACTCAAGCGCCATTATGAATTTTCAATAAGTTAGGGGCCTTTTATATCCCGCACACCGGTTTAAAGACTCTCAGCGTCATAGGACACGGAAACACACTGGAAAATGCGATGGCTGTTAAGAGCTTAACATGATAATCTATCAATTTTATTCTAACTACATCCGTGTTGCTTATTTTATTCTGAAAAATGGCGCCATAAAACTTCAGCACATAGCAATATAATGTCAATGCCATCACTTTGTACTATATGCAAGTTTACATTGTAAGGATTGTGTTTTCGCAAGAACCACTAATTTGTAAAGGTAGACAAGCTACATATCTTTCACTTTGTACTGTGCATGTAATCACTTCGTTTCTTCACTTTGATACATACGTTGGTATATCAGTGACCTAAAAAAGTCAAAAAACAGCTCGTCCTTATTATTGATTTGCTTTTTCGATGCGCGTCATCTTATTTTTTCTTCTTTATTACTTACAATCCATACTTCTTTACTTTCTAATATGCGGGCAGATACCTTGTAAGATCCACCATGTGACGTAAAGCTTTATACGTTACGTTTTGAGTTGTGAAAGTTGGCAATTCGTCACTTGCCTTCACTTAACTGAATAAACAGACTGAATAAACTCACGTCAGATATAGAAAACGCACTAAGTTGCTGTTTTGTTTGTCAATTTGATTTTGTTTTGTTGTTTTGGTAAATAATTCACAATCTTTATCGCTGAACAACTCTATACGATTGTAACTTTGGTAAATGAGATACAGGGTCAATGTTCTTAGTATTCAATCTGTAAGCTTGGATGCTCTCATCGTCATAGGACATGGAAAAACAATGAAAATGCGATAGTTGTTAAGATCTTAACATGATTTTCTATCAATTGTATTTAACTATACCCTTTTTGCGTATCTAAGCTAAAAAACAGCGGCTTCACCAAACTTCAGCACATTTCAATACATTGTCAATGCTATTGCTTTGTACTATACACAAATTTACATTGTAAGGATTGTTTTTTTGCAAGACCACTAATTTGTAAAGGTAGACAACCTACATGTCTTTCACTTTGTACTGTGCGTGTAATCATTTTCGTGTCTTCACACTGATACATCCATATGATATATATGTGAACTAAAAAGTCAAAAACAGCTCGTCCTGTATTATTGATTCCTGATTTCTCTTTCCGACGCGTATCATCTCACTTTTGTCATTTAGTTACATACCATGCATACTTCTTTACTTTCTAATATGCATGCAGGTACCTTTAAAATTCACCTTGTGGGGTAAAAGCTAATAAAACTTCCGTTTTTGAGTTGTCAAAGTTGGCATTTTTGTCACGGAACTTTCACTTTACTTCAATTTCCTGAATCTGATGGGTAACCTTACTATCTCGGGTAAAGCAGAAGTATTAGACAGATTTGACTATATACGTTTTACGTGAACGTGAACTCGTAGAATCCACGTTGGCGTTGGCGTACACGTTCACGTGAGAAACTCCGTTTGGCTACACGTTACGTCACCCGTTCATATGGCACGCGCAAGAAATGATTCGGCTTGGCTTGGGTCTCCGTAGTCTGTTTCCGCATCACAGGGCTAGCTCAATAGTTATCCGGTATGCCGAAAATCGAGGAAGAAATTGCACATTAAAAATAACGAAAATACATGAATATCTTTGAAGATGTCACTATATCGTTTATCCAACTAACAACGTGCATGAATGATCGATAGTTTATACATGTTTTCATACCTAAAGGTGAGAATAAACATAAACGTTTACGAATTACGTAAGGACAGCTGTCTCCATGTAAATAAGTGACGCCGGCTCCGCGTACATGCATCATCGCAGAAATTCGTGACGTGACGTGTTCATGTAAAACGTGTTTCCGAACTGTATATTGCTGTATAACTCTCAGATGGCATCGAAATTCCCTGAAATTCTGAAACGGTTTGCGATTCTTACTGTATAGCACTAAAGTCAATCGTACTAAAGTCTTCATCATGGATGAAAAAGAAAATTATCATTCCGTTATTATTACAAGCACCTCAGATCAAATTGCCAAATAATGTTTTCCCTCTGGAAACAAAAATAGAAAGAAATTTACCGAAGTTCATTAACAATATTTACTGTATCTGGGTCGGAAATCAGTTTAAATATATTGTCTTCTATCAACTACTTGTTAGAGTTCGCTGTCTGGGCTAATGGACAGTCGGAGCTTTACCAAGATAATATTGGGCCTTGTCTACCGAACAATTTGAGGAAAGTACCGAACGGTCGTGCCTCTCCTCCTTTTGGTCGTTTTACGAAAAACTGCTTAACAGTGTTGAGGTAGAATGCGCCCGAGGGACAGATATTAGGACTCAATCATTGATTTTTTTCCTAGTAGAAACAAAGCCGCAATTTGCAATGATACCTTACAAGTTTTCTTATCTTATTTAGCGGAAATCATCAAGAAAATCTAAAATTTACTGCACATAATTGATGAATACGTGCACATGTGGAAGTGTCGTTGAATGATTGCGAGAAAACTCAACTCTTTCACTCTAGAGAGGCACACTTCCTTGATTGCAAACATTCATCAGCAAAATATGACTATCACAGGTTATACGTTCTTTTAACTGATTTTAAATTGAAAAACCAACACTAGTAAATCGTTATCTGATCATTACAATAAATCTATAACAGTGCATCTAAGTTTTGAGCGAACAGATTCATCTAACAGTGAGTTGTCGTCTAATTCGTACATTAAATTATTTTAATGTCGAATCAACTGATTAATTCAATTGAAAACAACATCTAATTTACGCCTTCAATCCACTCTACTGTGTGCACCGACACTTGGCTGCATTAAAATTCTGAATTATGGTGGCGTTCACGCACAATGGTTCGTATTCAGAAGGACGGAAGCATCCCGTCTTACCTCCGGTCGCATCACAAGAACCTACACACTCTGAATAGTAGAATTTCGTTCTGTTTTCCAAATGGCTGTGGGTTCTAAGTTCATGAAATCAGTCAGAGCGATGCGTCTTTCGACCAGTTGGCATGCTCCGGTGAAAAGAGCCCGTATATGACAAAATAAATAGCAATGCCATCGCTTTGTAGCATTTACAGGTTGACATTGCAATATATACTTTGCAATAAATATGAATTGTGAAAGAAGAAAACATACATGTATACGGCTTTGTACTGTTCGTGTAATCACTTCGTGTTTTAATACATACGTTGGGTAGATTCGACAAATGTGAGTACAGTGATATCGGGACTGAGCTGTAAGGTAAAAAGGATATTGACTTCATGGTAACTTTATTTTGTGATTTATCTTTCCAACATGCTTGTCAACCCATTTTTGCATTCATAAAGCTAACTTTGCTTACTTCTTCACTTAGCCCATAGACCCTCGAGTTTCTCGAGGGTCTATGCTTAGCCATAGGTTTGTAGGTTACATTGCTGAATGCACTTTTGTTTCCGACAAAAGGGTAAACCTGTTTAGACTAAATCTTCAATGTTAGGACACTTCAGTTCAACGATAAAATATTATCTTTAAAACAGGATGTTCTTGACGAACCCTGCGCCAAACCTAAGCGCTATAGCCTCCTTTAGTCAGAATCTCGAAATTTGGAGAACAGAATGTGAGAACAATTTAAGAGCCATATTTTAATGGGCTACTCAAAATATTACTGGTGCAGATACCCCACCATGTTCTCAAGGAGTTACTCAACAATATCCACATTTTGGGAGAGTTTACGTTTAGAAAAGGTAGAAATTTTACGAATATAGTCCACTGTGGTGAAAATTGTGCCACGTATCATACCAGTACAGTGGACGCGCGCGTCGTATAGTTTATCCAATTTTAAAATACAATGTATCAGTTGTTGACAGGTTTCCATCCACCAAAGTGACGCCTTACACTGATTTTTCACGTAAATGCGCTGAAAATGGCGCTGAAAATGGCGCGCGCGTTTTACAGCGACTTGAACACAATGTTGCAAACTTATCAAATGGACTATTGGTGGCAAGATAACCCAATGTGCCGTGTGTGTAACACCTGTGTATATTTCTCATATTTAGCAGAAGGTGGCGATAGTCAACATAGTACACACACGGCCAAAGTATACACACGCACACGGTGGGTTTACCGGTCAAAGTGAAACATGACCTAAACTTCACAGGATGGTAAAATAACCATCCAGGAATCGATTCCGATTAAAAAAACAAAGTGAGTGGTAGTCACTTTACCGGCAGGTCGTCACTTTGTATTATTGCAACGAGTGTAAGTCGTCACTCTATACCGTACACATACCCACACACACACACACACACACACACACACACACACACACACACACACACACACATATATATATATATATATATATATATATATATATATATATATATTATATATATATTTATGTGTGTGTGTGTGTAATATATATAAATATATTATATTTTACATACATTTATATTTCAACAGTCATTAAGTGTTTTAATGAAATTGTTGGCATGTCAGTTGTAAGATAGGAATTTCAAAGTGTCAATCTTTAAGTTTAAATACAGTACATTTTGAATGAGCTTTGAATGTATTTCACACTTTGTATGCTTAACCAGATGTCCTGAACTGTTGTACAGAAATGGATGTCAATCATTAATGTCAAACAGGAAAAAGCTGTAATCAAAAATTTTGATGGGTGTTAAGACTTGCCAGCCATCCAATTAAATCTCCTTAGGAGCCATAGACAGGCATTTTAGCCAAATCTGATGTGTGCAGAGTCTGAGATGACCTTTTCTTGTAACATTGATATTTGTGCATGTTGCTTTCTCATACTGAATTCTCATAGAGAGAACAGAAAAGTATCAGGAATTTGTCATGCTTTTCATGTGAAATGGAGATTTCATAATAGTACACTTTCACTTAGCAAACATCAAGATATCTCTGGCATATATCTCTGATTTATTAAAGTATGGCGCCCGAAGGGCGCGGAGAAAAATATGAAACATTCTGATATCTCTGATATATATGTCTTGTATATTAAAGTAATGCACAGGAAGGGTGTGCTGAAAAATGTCTGATATATTAAAGTAATGCGCTCGAAGAGCACGCTGAAAAATATTGAACATACATATATCTCTGATATATGTATGCCTGATATGTTAAAGTTGGGCGTGCTGAAAAATATGTCTGATTATTAAAGTTACGTGCCAGAAGGGCGCGCCAAAAAATGCAACTGGATGAAATTTGTGGCTGACACGATGCATTTTAGGCAATGATGAGCCTGTGTCGAAATTCAAAAACACACTGACCCCCCTATTGGGCATTTCAAAACATGGTGACCCCCTATCACCAAAGTCAAAAACAGCGTGACCCCCCCATGAATCCACCGCCCCCCCCCAGGCCGAAGAAACTGACCAGTCCCTTACACTTACAGACATTGTTCGTGCAAGTTTGTATTTCATTGAAATACGGCTAGTTTCAATCGGGTTCGAACCCACAACATACGGCATCAGTCGCGTATCGGAGATGCAGCACACAGAACCGCTCGGCTAAATCCCCACTCTCAATAAAGAGTGGTTCAATAGCCGGCTAATTTGTTACATATTTCTGACTGCGGCCGCTCCACAAGTTGTAGAGTTCGTGAAGCACACATGCACGAACACACACTATCATACATCGCACACACACAAACTTTGAAACTTTAATATGAGAAAGTAAATTTATTTAGCTAGCGGGTCAATGTCATGGGCGGTGACACCAGAAGACACGCTCGCAAAGAAGGACAACTGACAACGTTGTTCTGTAAAGTCAAAAGTGGTGGAGAGTCGCATCCGATAATGTGGACAATGAATCCTGCACAACAAGGCCGTATAGTTGCACAAGGAGGTGTATCTGTCGATGAATGCTGTGACGTCATTAGTGACATATCAAATGATGAGAGTGAACTAATCATCAAGAACACTACGAAATCTCATGATGGAGTGTGGCAGTGCCAGGTTGGTGTGTTAGGAAAGAAGAACGCCAGGGTTACTGTTATAGGTACAACTGAAGTCTTCATTTGTACTTTGCAATATTGCTGGCCTACTTATTTATCTTTGAGTTAATTCGCTGATAAACTCCAAACGGAATGTCAAAAATCAAAATTCAAGACTGCAAGACCTGTAAATGCAAATGGTTTTTATTTTCATTAGGTAAGGGAACTATACTTGTTTGACAACCTAAGGACTGAAAGTTTATCTATCAATGAGAAGATTATTTTAATGATTAAATTAACTAGTATAAACACATGGCATGCATGGAAGAATAATGTATTTCCAACAATGAAAAGGAACAGTAATAATTTACAAATTCTAATTTTTTTATAATGTCTGAACAAAAGTCGAGTGAAATATTGAACTAATCTTTTTAGAATTCGCAACAATGGGCAGAGAGAGATTAAAACCTACATTTCTTTTCCGTTGCCATAATAACTATGTTTAGATTGCGTTTTAATCAAAGGACAAGACGAGCCAATCTGTTCAAAAATAAGTGGTATTGGTCCGAGGAATGAAGTGATCGTCGGGACTGCCATAAATGTTAGTTGCAGCGTACATGCAAAGTTACCAACGTCTGCCAAATTAGTTTGGATGATGGGTGGCAAAAATGTGGCGGAAGCCTACGGAAATGATTTACAGTATACACGGAAAGTATTGAAAGACGACCATGGTGTCAATTTTAGTTGTAAACTGCTACATAAAAGTATAGACAATAATCCCTTAACTTGTTCAGAAGATATTACATTAGATGTGCAGTGTAAGTACAAGCTGAACTCTAAGTTGGTTGTGAAGGAAAAAACTATTCATCGAACTCATGAATTCAGCATCTTTATGCAGCCTACGGATGTGTATTTTTCAAGGCCATTCGTATTCATGCTGAATTCTTGTTTTTGATGTTTTATCAATTTTGAAAAGGTGAAATAAGGTTACCGAAGCTTGAAGGTTTTATCCGGGTATAAACAAATCGAACTCTTTAAAATTGAGATAACTTTACTTATTTAAGGGAAATTATATCAAAATGAAATGTTGAGCATCGTGGAGTTAACACGACAAAAATATAAGCAAGTCTCTTTGAAACGACAACATAAACAATTAGACAATAAATTGAGTAAATTTCAGGTATCTCTTCATACGCTTATTTCACTTCTAATGTTTACTCACAGTGTTGCAGAGTATGCTAATGTATTTCATTATTTCTCTGTTTCATGCAAACGATCACTTACTAATACATGCATTTTGCACTTTTATTTAATGGGTTACGGCGTTTGCAGGCGATAAATAATTATCATATAAATTACATTCTGTTAAGTCATTGAGAACATGAAAGGGGATTTAAAATACATACATTGTGGATATATGTTTTTTTCTGTATTTTTTTTCTGTGCTTTCTAATTCACAGATGCGCCAATCGTAAAAAATCCAACATATGTCTGCGCCAAGAACGCAACAAATAAAGCCGTACATTGCAATTATATACCGGCAATCCATCGTCTACTAAAGTTAAATGGAAGACTCCAATGGAGGACACAGCCACAAGAGACACTCCACTTATCATAAATGATATCGGTGTAAAAGTGAACAATCCTGACAACTACACATGTCTAGTCACCAACACTTTCTTTAATGGTAGTCAAGGACAAGATGTTGGTATTACATTGGTTCAAGTAGAGTGTAAGTTACACGAAACCGAGAAAACAACAAACAAACAAACAACAATTATAGCATTATCCGAAGTATTATATCACATGAATCTTAGCCCATATTAGGCACAGAGTAAGATAGACAAAAATAAATAAATAATTAGATATTTAAATAAATAAATAAATAAATAAATAAATAAATAAATAAATAAATAAATAAATAAATAAAATAAATAAATAAACACTCTTCTTCGTCACGGGTTATGACTACATACCTTCCTACGTGTTCACCCAGATTTATTTGCGCGGAAACGGTGATGCTTGCATTAAGGATGATAAATACATTTTAGACACTTTCAGATTTTTAATTTTTTTTCCCCAATTGAAGACGTCCTAAACCCCAATAAAGTATATATCTTCTGAAAGCCCTGATATAGAGGTATCCGACCATGCATAGTAAACGATCATTATTTGAATAAGGGTCACGTGACAAGCGTTTTGCTAAAACTTCCAAAAAAGGTCCCCCCCCCCCTTTAGCGAGCACGCTGCAAGCTTTTCAATTGAAATTTGTTCATTGACAAGCCTTGACGATATACTTCAAATCAGTGTCTGTGATTTTTTCTTGGAGGCTCCATTCAAATTATATGGCGTGAAAACTACAATGCCTCGGAAAGCACCTTAGTCTAACAACTTCAAGAGCGCAACAAAAGACAAAAGCATATAACGGAAATCCAGACACAGGTTCAGAGTTCATTATGTTTCCAATGGACAGTGTGAACTTCAAGCAGCTAGTGTTTGTGAGTGTGAATTGACGAGGTGCAAAGAAGGCTACCTCATTCACAAATTGAATTCGAGAAAAAGGCAAAAGGCATGTTTTGTTACTTCGACGCCACGGCGTTTGGTAATAAAACGTGCATTGACCTAAACGCGGGCACATCTTGTTACAAAGTGATAATGTCGACCGGGAACGACAGTTGTTCGAAGAAAAACGTCCGAGAAAAATAAAATAAATCGCGGAAAACCGCCAATTTTTGGAGCCTTTCTTTTTCGGTACATCGCTACAGCAAATGACTTCAGCGGGCAGAAACAATGACGTAAGCAGTCATTACTGATATTGGGCGTGTCCTACATTTATATGTAATAAGCTTGCCTGCGTCCACTAGATAAACACTGCAACGCCACGTAAACATGATATTATAGGACTAATTGTTTATTGTTCACAAGTTGTGAGAAGTATGACGAAAAAGACGCCAAGCACCGCAAAGCGGTGAGTTCAACCTCCTACCACAGCCATATCTATGGCTATTTTCGAGATATAAGCTTACATGTACAATTAAGGGTTTCCATACGAAGTTTTGTCGGTACCGACTAATGTTTCCGTATTTTGACTAGTAGCGCAGCAACTTTATCGTGCCTTCAACAAACAGCTCCCTATAAATCCCCTTAAACCTGTATATTTAAATTATGTAGCCATAACTGTCCCTACCACACGAACTGACTTTTTAGCCATGTAATTTCCAGGCTGTAGACTGGCCAAAAAATTGTCTCACTATAGGTGTCATTATTCATGCATGCACGGGCCCGTGATGCATGTAAATCTCTACGCCCGTTCGCACCAATAGGAAGGTTTGTCACCCACTTTTTTGAAGGGTCTCATCTCCGAACCACTTTGTAGCAAAAAGTCTGAACTTATCGGTGCCGTTAAAAACGAGTTAGTAATAACACTCCGATTTTCTGGCTTTGTAAGTGTGATTTGAGCACGGAGGTCTTTCTTTCTACCGCCATGGTTCTGAGCCAGACAACGATCACTGAATGTGGCCTTGTCTGCAGCGGCATGATCTAAACCATTTTGTTGTGTGGTGGCTCGCGTAAATTTATTTATCTGTCCTATTTTGGCTCTTAAAATGTATTCGCTGACATTTTACATTCGGTCAAATAACAACTTGATCGCGGGTCTCAGAGAGTTACGAAGGCAACTTGTTCTGAAAAGTGACAGTTTATTGCGAGTCTGTGACCACGGGGATATTAACAAAATGCGTTACTCTTAAAAACTCACAACGTTAATTTTTGTACATATAATGAATACGCGTCCGGATCGTGTACTTCGTTTCAACACTAAAATATCACCTTCTTTGACATGTTGAAACCAGAAATGGCATCGTTTGTTCGTAACTTCTGCCCGTTGCTTTGAGTTACGGAGAGCAGTTGATAGGCCAGCAACACTTCTCAGCATAGTTGAGTTCATCTACGCGATAAACCAGTTGTCAATTCGAAATGTCAAGTTCTGCGATGATGTAATTTTATGAGTTAACGTAATCATTTTGTATTCTCGTTTCGTTTATGTTTATATAAAAGTCTTACAAAGTTTAAAGATCATATGGACATGATTTTGACTTTAAATTATTGCATACTTTGCAATAAAGATGGCCTTTGACCAATCATCTGATCAATGGTACATCCATATACTGCAATCGTGAATTACTCGGAAAGCATTTCTTATCTTGAACTAGCAACACATCTCAATTCTGGGCCTTACTTTTGGGCGTATTCTCAGAGAATTTTGCAAATTTGACAGAAAAATGATCGATTTGGTATTTTATCATCCTCAAGTAATGACGAACGTTTCCGAGCGATGTTATACTAATCATCCGATACCAATACACTATTGACCTAAATAAATTTTGAAATTTAAAAAAAATGTTTTAGTACCACGATTATTTTTTAATCTTCGTTAAAGAAAAAAAACAATTTTTTAAGCATGGACCGTGACATCGATAGTAGCATTCAGGTTGCAATGCAGCGACTTAGTAGTGACAAAGCATCAGTCTCCTTTGGGTCTCCGCAGTGCAAGCTAATACAGGATCTGTCTTAATTTAAAGAACAAGTTTCTCGTTGTCAAAATCTGTACAAAACATTGTTGCATTATATTGGAAAATTATACTCGTAACTGTGTTGCTTTATGTCTATGCCTATGAACTTCCTGCCTTTAATGTAGATAAAGTGTACTGAATTGAGATAATATAAATATTGTATCTAAAAACTGACGATGAAGTATTAATTTGATCTCTTCGTAAAACTCTCTAATGTCTCTTTTGTGCCCTACATATAATTGCATATCTTTCTTAATTTCTTATTTTGATTAATAGACGAACCAATCGTCACCACGCCTAGCATATACGAGATATGGGAAAGTGAAGACCTTGAAATCAACTGTAGTGTCCAATCAATGCCGCCATCAAATGAAGTTAAATGGATTTATCCTGGTGGTAATATCAATTATGGAAACAATTTGACCTTACGCAACGTCAACAGAAGACACGCTGGCTTATACATCTGCAATGCTACCAATACATTCTGCGATGATATTGGTGGATATGGACACGGTACTAGTTCTACGTTTGTAACTGTAAAATGTAAGTTTACTAATTTAGCTTGGTTTTTATCATAAGTTAAAACCTTTTCTAGGGCCAGTGATAATTTTTATGATTTCTTTATTATTTTTATTTTGTATATCAAATGCAACTTCTTATTCTATTACCCAGAGAATGAAGAAACACCTACTAATTAGCTTTTCTGCTTAGCGTCTTTATTTGCAGACTTCTTTGTTGTTGTTTACATTTGATATCTATTCCAGACCAAAAGTCATTCTTTAGCAATGTCAATGCAGTTTACACAAGTACAGGCTGAGTTGACAAGCTTATTTCTATGCATATCAACATGCTTTGAGGAGTAGAACAAGGAGTTATGGTTGACTTTTAAATAAAAAATGGAGGAAAAATTTCCAAAAACTAGCATTTCTGGCCCTTTAACGAAATACAATATTTCCCTCACAGTTTATTCATAATTTGTACGATTTTAAGTCTAAAAGTTTAGTTTACAATTTTACTGTGGCTAATACCTCGTCTTCTCGTAAGTTCAGAAGACAAATAGTCAAGATGCATTTCAGAAAGTTATGTCATATAGCTGTGTTATGACATTACAACAATCGTCCAAAATGAATGAATAAATAAAGCAATAATATCAACAAAAACACAAAATGAATGGCTTCATTTAATTAACACAATCTGACAGCAATAGTTTATACTATGTGATGCATTGTGACTCATTGTTGATTGTCCTGATAGAAAGGATGTACAGAAGGTAGCATGTGTACCGGATAAAGAATGGGAAATTTCCCATCTATTACGACCATCGCTGCTGTTCGGCCCATTTTGATTCATTACAACTTATTTGATATTGTTTGAAATTTACCGTACATATGATTGTCTCTGAATTAGTAAAACAATTCGCCTTCACGCTCTTTTTATTTATAGTTAAACCAACAGCTGCAGTATTGTCAACCCAAAAACCCGTACAATATGGAGAGTCTGTTACATTAACATGCTTCACAGACTGTAGCAATCCGGCAGCTGCAATAAATTGGTACATGAATGGTACGCTGGTTGATATTCTCAGTGACAACTTTACGCTACAAGACGTCACGAAGGAAGAGTGTAAAGACGGTGGTTTTGTTACATCACAGAGACTGAATATACTGGTACAACCTGGTCATAATGCTATGCATTTCAGTGTAGTGCAGACAACATTGGCAACATTGAAAAGAAATAGTTTCAAATGAAAAAACAATCATTCCCACATGTGAGTTGCCGGAAATTATTAAAATTAACATGTACATTTCTTACTTTATGGAGAATAAAATGTTTATTTTAGAATTGTCGAGGCGTTGCTGGTTGAATATAATGTAGAAGCAACATGGAAAAATATTTGCTATACATTTCCTCACATAAAATACATTTTTCTTGAAATCTCTCTTTAGTTCCACCAATCTTGCCAAAGGGCTGTCGAACAAGGATAGATACATTTTCAGGAGATGTGAACATTACAAACCTATTCATTGAGGATGCTGTCATAACATTTAGATGTACGTCATGTAGCAGTATTCCAACAGCATCCATACACTGGTATCTCGGTAACAAACCATACTACAACCGCCTAATCGCCTTGAACATATTAGTGTTGGTATCCTTGGAGGAAATGTGACAGAACAGAATATTACAGTGCAGTTGTCCAGCGGAGATAACGGAAAAGACATTTATTGCAAGGCTGTCAATGAATTGTTCCCAAAGTCATCATCATTTTCCGAGAATATCACTCTACATGTCGTTGGTGAGTATCGTTTTGTATGTGATTACGGAACGTTACAGTCACGGTGGTAATGTTAACTATGTGGAGACCTTTGTAGACCTTGCCCTTATAGTTTTAGTTTGCTCTGTCATGTCATTATTTCCCTCGGGGGATGTTTAACCCTATCCTCTGCGGTAGATGAATAAATAATAATATAAGAGCTGTTATTCAGACGTACAATTCATTTTAATTTGGCCAGATAATCATTTGGCACAGTATTGTTTTTCATACATGTCATTTGTAAGTATTTGTACCATGTCTGCAACCTGTTATTATTATGTTATGACTATCGAATAAAATAACTGATAAAGTAGATCGCTCTCTACGGTAAGAACTCAATTTGGCTTTCTAGTGAAAGTTCCTGCACCGATTCACTGTTCGCTACTTCCTGTATTCGTAAGGCAGAATCACAAAGAAAAGCAATAATTATGAACGTAATACTAATTAAATATTTTTTAAAGTTTCATTTGAACTTTTAACGGATCATTGCCAATCATTGGAAATTTACTTTCCCGATAACCTAATATCAGTATTTGGAAAGCGACACCACGCTAGCCATCCAAATGACAATGGTTTCTTATTTTCACGGCAAACGTTTGTGCAGACTCACAAGTCTTACTCGTTACGCTCATTGTGCTAATTGTTATTGATTCTAGATTTGTCGACTACCAGCAGTCTGACATTATCTAAACACAATAGTGTAACTTCACCGACACTTAAATCATCTGTATCAAACGGAATATTTGGTTTTATCTCGGCACAGCCATCAACAAAGTATTTGATTGGTAAGGTATCACTTCCTTTGCATATTGGGCCTTGTTGATAAGATTACATGACGCTGTACTACAATGCTTCAGTCACAGATCTGACTCTGTTAACAACACTGATATTTGTTTTCATGCCTTATATCGAGCTGAGTGAATTTATCTACTAATCTAATGATAGACAGACTTTAACGTAACGGATTTTGAGTTCAACATGCATGGCCATCTGATGATTTCCTTCTCTGCTGGAGTTTCTGTAAAGTAAAAGAGATACCAGGACTAATGGTGAGAAGACTGTCAAATGGACCCTAATTGCATGAATGCGTTCTGTAGACAGTTAACACAGAAAAGTTGTCAGCATATAGCATTTTCTCGAATGGAATAAAAATATGACACGCAAAACCAAAACCAGTAAAAATTTGTAAAGCTAATTCTCAGTACAGCCCGATACATGCTGCCAAATAAAATAAAACCGAAAAGGGAATAGGTCGGCTTTAGTCCTCTTAATGGTAAATCACCTTCACAAGTGTACAATTATTTTCTGTGCAAATCAAGCGGAAATAGTAAAGACCATGGTTTTGAAAGCAAGAAGTTTATTCGGTGTATACTATAACATCAATTTGACTGAAAATGTATTCATAAAATGATCGGACGTGTAACATATGGCATTCAGCCACGGCTACCATGAACGGGTTACTTTAGTCAATATTGCTAATCATTCAAAGAATTCTGCTTTTCAAACTTTGAATGAAATTTACAAAATTACGAATTATTATGTTTTACGACACTATCAATATGTTTAATGTTTTACGAATAAAACGAGTTTGTTTAAAATAATGAAGAACCGTGTTCGGCTCTGACTCAATTATCGGTAAGATGAAACGAGTGTTTTGAAGCTCAGACGACGGAAGTTTCACAACGAGGTACAATTCAGGGAAAGTGAAGCACACTATGCATGGTCAATAAGATATCTTGCACCTTTAAATGTACCGATATCCTTGTGCACTCGTCGCTCTTGAAAATAAAGTGGCATTTTCTTCTTGTGTTTGTCATTGATGCTGTCAGAAATAATGAACGCTCTTCGCTTCCTCGTTTCGACTCGTGGTCTTCCGCGGCAGCATTGATCGTGATCAATCGTGATCATCAATGTTGCCTTAGAAAACATTCTTACCGGTGCAGGAATGATTGGTAATTGTCTTGGGTTCACGGACATCGCATTTGCTTACCTTGTTGCTTGATATTGACATCGATAGAAGGTCTTTTGACGAAGTAGACAACATAAATCAGCAACATGGCGTATTGCAAAATGTCGCTGGCGAAGAAATCATTGAATAATTTTAATACTCCATATCTCTTTATGCTTCATTGTCCTCCCACTTTTGAGTTTAGTAACTTGAAAATAAGGTCTGATTGTTATAATTCTTTAGTAACACATTAGACTCCAATCTCCTCATTACCCTC
Organism: Ptychodera flava; assembly: GCF_041260155.1. NCBI lineage: Eukaryota > Metazoa > Hemichordata > Enteropneusta > Ptychoderidae > Ptychodera > Ptychodera flava. Next base: position 612,797 of record NW_027248354.1, on the reverse strand, counting down.
TTACGTAACAGTGAACTTCGTGTATGTCTAGCGAAGTATTAACACGACTGAAGTATTACGGCAAACGTAATATGCTCATTTCAACGTCGAGTTTGGGGGATATATTGAGTTCGAGACCCTAGCACGGTATTGTCCACTTTGGCGAGGTACTTTATCGCTGATTTTTCCATTCGGTAACGGGTAACGGGTGATTGGTCTTAGCCTGCAATAGGCTGTTTGCCTGTTAGATGATAGATTAAAATGAAAATAAATATTAATCAAACGAGATTGGCACTGCTTTACCTAAAGTTAAATTGGGGAATATGCTTTGTATGTATATTGTACTTTGTACTTGTTCATGATTTATAAGTTATAACACATTTATCTTGACATTTTAATTGAGATATATAAATATATCTGTACTATAGGGCACCCATCGTGTTTCTATTCTATTTTCACTACTTGATATGCTCATTCCCATGTCGAGTTTTAATGACTTTATTTCTATGTTACATCCTACAGAGAAAGCTCCAAGACGTACACAAGCAATTGTCGACGGTGTTGGCGTTGTTGTCAGAAGGTGTCTTATTGTACTTGCCTTATTAGTTGTGTTAATACTAGCTGTACTCATTATTAGGAGAAACCAGAGATCTGCAGAGAACTTGAGTAAGTGGAATCCACAAGCCAGCCTCCTTTGTATACTTTGGTAACAATTTGTATCTTTGTAAAGATAAAAAATATTGTTTGAATGACATTTGAGTTAGTAGATAACAGTCTTATTTGCAAGCGTACATTGAGATACATCGTAAGATGTGTTTTATTGCACTAGATATGCAGAACCGTTACATATGTTAGGGGAGATAAATTATTTATTAACACGAAAACTAGCGTACTCACTTCACTTATGAGAAAAGTTTTTTTTTCTATTCCGTTGTGCGTGCAGAAGAGAATAAAACATCCAAAAAAGCCATAATTCACACAGAGTGAAACATTGATCTCGTTACTTGTTAACATTGAAAGTTATAATTACTTTTACTACTATCTAGCAATTTACTAGTTAGTAATATATTTACCTACTCTTTGTATCTCCTTATAAAAGAAATGTTATAACAGTCTCAAGATTCATGTATATGTTGGATGCATATGGTATATCTCTAAATGCGTATTTTGTTTAATATTTGACAGGAAAGCTTAAAAGAAATGAAGAGTAAGTTGTTCTATATTATAATTTTCCGGAATATTACATCAAAAGTTTTCCGTCATTTCTGTCTGACTGTCAATCCTTATTTTAGATAAAATTATAAAGAGTATTTAGCGGTGTTTGCTAATCTTTTAAAACTAATTTTGATTTCTCCGACAGACATGTCGAATGTATAGCAATGGCAGCAAGAAGTCAGGCGATTACAAGTAAGTCATTATGCATGGTTTTTCTGTCGAAAGTATAGACTTGCCAATGTATGCACCAGCATGTAAACATTGTATGTTCATGTCCTGCTTAATCGCCAAAATTGCGGTGAAAAACAGCATTTTCAAGTGCAGCATTAGAACCAAAGGTTAGAATGCCTTGGTCTGCATACTGGATCTCTTGCAAAAAATGTCATTGATACCCTGATAACGAAACAAAAGGTGCTAAAACCTGACGATGGCTATGCTGTTCACATTCGTCATGATTGGCATGTTTAATGGATGCAGGGCACGCGTCACACAATGCACACATGCAGTATACGAAGCCGATTTATTAGCTGAACAAAGAATACCGCAACTCAAAGATATGCAAATAAGAACAACTAGAATACGAAAAATATGTACTTTCAGAACAAGTTCATTGTAAAATGTCAGAGGGCAGTAGAGTATTTTCATCTCAGGATGTTTGTAAGGCCAGTGTCGGCCATGTACGTACAGCGAAAGAAAACGTTTGAAACCTATTATCACTGCTAGTCTTGTTCTCATTTTAAAGTGATTCTGGTAGTTGCCACTCATCTTGTACACAACTTAGAAGCATTTGGTTGTTTATAAAAATACTGGATGTAAATATCAGGTACCCTTGCCTACTGTCATGTTAAACACTGTCTACTATGAGAGTTTGTGCGGAGGTTTCTCTCATGACATAAGCTAAGGAGGATATGTGTGCTTAACTACATGCAGTAAATGTTACAATGTAAGGAGCAAGCCATTGTTATTCTGATAAAGCTGTCGAATAGTTTTATTTATGAATGCCAAAGGTCATGAAATCATTTAGAGGCACAGCTAAATTATTTGATTTCCAAATTAGTCCATTCAATTTAGGGTTTAACCTAGGACTAATTGCAACAGAAATCATTTCTTCACCATGAACTTTGGAAAGGTCTCACTAATGTAATATTAAAGTATAGAAAAATCTAACGGGTGCAACTTGGTTAAATGTGCATATATTCAAATTAGCTATATATCGCCTTTAAAATGACAGCTATACTCACATTTTGGGCATGTAAACTGAATTCAAGTGACTTTTTTCATTGCAACACAATTTAGTAAGGTTCAACAAGTTATTTTCTAAAAGTCTTGAACAATAAATATCATACAAATCAACTAATTTGCATATATTCGCAGTTTTTCCATTTTTCAGACAAAATAAATGTTTAAGCTCATATGAACAAATTTTTTGTCTATGAAATTGTGAAGGTTTCGCAAGAATTATCAATTCCACACCAAAACAATATGAGGTTGACCTAGTTTGCATGGTTTTTTTTAACAAAAGGCCTAATTTGCATAATTGACACAAAACGGTCTTCTGAATACAATAAGACTACAATAGCTTCCATTGACATTTTCTGGTAATTCAGAAATGTAATGAATAAATAGATGAGTTTCAGAGCATTACTATTTAAATAAAGGGAATCCAATACTATCTTTAGATATCCTTCTTTTTACTATATTAAGTTATTAATGAAAATCATTGGACGTGTTCAATTTTTTGACATCCATTGTCAATAGTTCAGTCATTTTCTCGTACAATATGTTCTATCGCAGTAAAAGTTTTGAAGGAATTTTTAATGCTTTGGGTCACTATTTTCAATGACGAGGGAAATATTCAGTTACTAATAAATGGTTCACCACACTTTGCAGTTGTGCCTGTGAATCATCTTTCTCATCATTGAACTATCATTTGTATAAATACGAATATCATTTGAATCACCATGATAGTTGTGTTGATGACAATGGTTATGATGATCATTATCATATCATACATTTCTTCCTCTTCCTCCCTGTTCACATCTTCCTCTATGTGGTTCATTTGTTTACAGCCAGAATCCTTTCGTTGACAACAGACGGTGTTATTCATGCTGCTGCAGTTCATTATAGAACCCATAAGAATGGGGAAGGGTAACTCAATGAAAAGATGTGAAGCAAGGGATGGTAAAATTGTACCGTGTATAATATCAAATCTTAGATGTGCAAGTTCACTCATGGGGCTGTTTATGTAATGGACTTTCCATTTGCAGATTATTAGACTTTTGTATCATTAACAATAAGAACGATCATTCAAGGAATTGACAGTCTGACCAATCTCAGGTGAGACTTCCATAAGGTTCAAAATACAGGACGACCAATTATATGACAATTTGATGTCAAACTTTGATATCTTAATTGATAAACTCGTTAAGGGCAGCTTCTGTGATGCAAATCCCTTCACATTTTTGTTTTATTGTTTCACGGTCATAAACATTAGAAAGAGAAGCTAGACCATGTAACATTATGAAAAGTATCTAGATTTGCTTTTACCAGTGATTTAGATTATTATGATTCAGTCAACAGATTTTTTTAGTTTTTCATCAAATGCTATGGCTGTGTACTGTAGGTCAGAACATTTCGGCTACTGGGATATAACAATAAAACAAAAACAGACCAACTTCGCCTGTTTGTAAGCGCTGGCGTTCTCGGGCCCGTACCTCAATCCTACCTTTGTACTTACCCGGCGGTTAACTTTTTTTCTAATGTAAGCCTAGAATATCCATGTGAGATATATATGTGGTCCAATTTTGATATATTGTAGTCTAATTTTGATATGCTGACTAACTCACTATATTAAATCACAGACAAACAGAAAAAATGCCCACATGCCGGCTGACCCGTATAACGCCGGGAACACACGGAAGCTGCACGCCAACTTCAAGAATCATGTCTCAATTTTTTTCCGTTATCCTCCAATAAACCCGAACGATTTTACTGACAGTGTTACACAATTACAAACCAGTCTTGTTACGAGGGACTGTGTATACACTGAAGTTTTCGATTTCATAAACCAGAATTCAGATCCCTCCATGCAAGTGACGAAGTTTCTCTTAAAACTCAACCAACAAGACTCAAATTACGATAGTCGTTCTTTCTCATATGTCGCCGTCGCAGCAGCCATAGCTAGCTCTCGTATGTTGCGACGGAAAAACTCTTTTTTCCGATGCACGATTCGGAGTTTCCCGTCGCAATCTATATTCGTCCGGAAAAAACGAGAGCTACGACTGCATAGATGAATGCCGCTGCTTCCTTGTGCAATAGACTTTCTAGTCATAATCGTTCAACATCAAAGACCTGCTTGTTTGAGAAAGTATAGTCATGCGACACTGTGTAAAGCGACCGTGAAGAATTTCTTTATGCTTTGTCTAGAAAACTCAGGTGATTGTGCTCAGCTGACGTCTGAAGTTGTACCATAGACAGTAGAGGGTACTGTCTATGGTTGTACTGAAAATAGCGTTTAGGACCCGATAAATCATAGACGGTAGAGGGGGGAACTACTGTCTATGGATAAACAAAATGTTACACTTTATGGGGGTGTTCGTGATAAGTGGAAGGGCGTTTCTGTCCTATCACTGGCCATGCTTGGTTTAGGCGTCAAATTTGAAATCCAGTGTTAACAGTCAGTACAGATTGACACACACACCCACTAACTCATTAAGCTGGCAAAAGCTCTTGCAGAACTTTGTATGGCAAAAAGCTGTCATGTATGCTCTAACTCCACGAACCTGATGTGTGTACCCAAATACAGACTTGAAACATATAGTGGACGTGCCTTCTCTGTCACTGCACCACAACTCTAGGATGCTCTATCTTCGTATATTCGACAGGCCCGAGTGTAAACATTTTCATTGAATAAAAAACTCAAGACATATTTATTTGCTAAACCGCATGAATACTTATGGTAAACTCAGCGCCTTTAAAATAACTTGGTTATTGATCCTGGCCCTTTATAAATGCTTTTGATTGATTGATTGATTAATTAATTGATAGCGACTGCGATTACGTCGAAAAACGTTGAAAAACACTGCTATTTAATTACGAGAACGCATATTTTCACAAAGCGTGTACCGAGAATTTCCATTTGACCTCTGTTCTAAATCTTAATGTATGCTGTCAATCAGGATTACTGATATTGGTCACCATTCGGCCATATTGGAAATTCAAATTGCGGCCTGATCGATCTTGATCCCTGCTGAGCACAACTAGCAAATTAAAGCATACTGACTTATCACCGTCTTGTACCTAAAATACGCATTCACAACAACATAAAACACAATAAGAGACATGTAATGAACACGTAAAAAGGTAAGAACAGTTTTGCATGAGGTCCTGTAAAAGCTATTAACATTGAGAGTCTTCAGTCGTCGCTTGGAAAGCATTCAATTTTTCCTCCAGATAAAATGAATCTTATCTCTCATATTTTGGGGAATTACCGTCGGCATTGTGCCTGTTTGGATAATTGTTTATATCAGTTGATTCAGTTTAGTTAAGCTGACTGGACTTGCGCTGGATATCTTTCCTTGAACATGTACATCTTTATTAAATGCTAAAAACATTAGCATTTCGTCAAAGGTTCCTTCATCTATAACAAAAAAGGAGGGCATTGTAGACCGAAATGAAAAAAAAGTTTGTGCCAGGAAATGTGCTAATATGCTCTGGGCTCATTCTCATGTCGTTACAAAGTCTTAAGGTCAGGCCCACTGCATACTGTACTGGTGTTATCGTTACAAAGTTTAAGAGTCAGGCTCCTCTTCTACTTCATCTCTGAACAAATTTACTACCTAAACACAACTTCCGAAGGATAGTGGATTATTTAAAATACATAATCATTCATTGTCAATTAGCTCTGACGTGAGAACCAGGCATTGAAGACTGCCACTTAAACCTGGCAAAGAATACGCCTAAATACTGACATAGTGACCGTTACTTTTTCTAGCATCTGACCGTATGAATGTTCACTATAACGAGAATGTACCGACTCGTGGAAGTGATGGAGAGAAAACCACATTTCTATCGCAAGAATGACAACAAGGTAGGTAACGTAAGGCTGCTATATTTCACATCGATAAGTCCAGCGTTGCAGCTTGGGTGATAAAGACGCCAGTAAAAGTTCATATAGGGCGCTTGTATGACATGTTGTCATATTTTTCATTAGTACAATATCATAGCTACCAATCAGGTTGTCGCGGCACAGGACACAGAAATCAGTCCCCTGGGGTGGGGGAGGGTGGGGAGGGATGGGTTTCTCGTGCAAAGGTTTACTTTATTTTTGTTTTTTTTTACTGTGGTGTTTCAAATACGCATTTCGACTCCACACCGTCTGACTGCTTTATATATTACCGACAAGTCCTTATTTCCTCTCCAACTTGTGTGTACACCACTGTAATTGCTCCGAAAACTTTGAAAACTTGCTAATGAGCTGTCCATATCAGCGGATCAATTGATTGAGTCAACACCAGAGCCATCACACATGTGGGACGGCCTTGGTATTGACTCGATCAATTAATCATCTTTCAAATTTATCTGCATTTGCATACTATTTCCAACATTTACGTGTATTTATTAAGAAGACTGTTCGTTTCGCGGTGATTGATCCTTGTACTATTTTTACACACGCACGCACGCACGCACACACACACACACACACACACACACACACACACACTCTCTCTCTCTCAGGTGTGGTTTATGCAGAACTCGAATCATCATAGGAATTCTAATCGGCAAAGAAGAGAACAACGACAGGATGAACGCTAAAACTATTCATCCATAGACTTTAAGAGCTGCCGTAGGAAAAGCTGAAGCAGGATAAGAAGAAAACTGTAGACGTTGCTTTAGATACTAAGCTGTGCAAGATTGCTGAACTTGTTAAGTGGATACATACAGAAGCCGGCGAAATTAAGATAATCAAGTGTTATAATATTGCTTTATGTCAACTTCACAACCAATTATTACATCAATACATCGATCAGGAATTGAACCAAACCAAATGATATAAAAAGAACGCCGTGTTAGATTAACTATTTTGTGTCACGTGTTTTTGAGATATTATGATTACAGATTTCTGTGAAAAACTCTTCTGTTCTGTTCTGTGTGCATTTTCATTATAATATACGAAAACCAATGGTAAAAAAACACTCGAATGTTTTTACTTCTATTTCTAATAAGCATGTCAAAAGAAAACATGTCTGAAAATGCAATAAAAATATCGGAACATCTGCAAAAAAGAAACTGGCTATATAGTCTAGATCTCGTTTCAAAGGCTACTACGCTGCATTTACCAACAGATTGTGATCGTGATTGAATTTGTATTATTTGTCGTTATACTTAAACGATGATCGCATATCACAATAAAGAAGCTTTACATGCTATTTGTTAGGCAAATATGAAGGACTATTTTAAATTAGCCATGAAACGATGAAACCTCTTGCAACTTAAAAAGAAATGCAGATGATTTACATTTGCAGATTAAACTGACATTAGTTAACCATCCAATTATCCCAAATTAGTTCCAGTAGTGTTTAATTTAGATTTCCCACTACTGTCATAAACAAATCTTGTAAAAGAGAAAATAAAGATTGCAACAACAAAATGTAGGCCATCATGTGTTTTGTATAGAAATAAATGGCATCATGCTTGTTTCTTTTGTGATCGGCATGTGTATGTGCAGTATTTCTTGCATTTTTGTACTTTTCCCGTTGGGGGCGCCATTTTTATTATTTATTATTATATCTTTATTTCGGACTTGAGCGTCCATATAATAGTCAAATAAGGCTATAGTATGAAAATTCAGTTACAAAATTAAATTATGGTTGAAAAGATAGAAAAATTGATTATATCTACATACATAATCCAATGGGTTTCTTTTTAAACAGACATTTAAACATAGAGTAACTTATTCCAGTGCTTTACCATCTCTGAGTTGAAATACAATGATTTACATACATTTCGTACAATTGCATTGCTACTTTTCAAAAGTCTTTGTCTCAGGCTGTTTATCTGATTTCTCAGAAGAGCATCAAAGTTGCTTATTCTGTTAGATACAAACATTAGACTCGCGCTGCTCCGTTTCTCATAACCCAATAACAGTCGTGCTGCATTATTGTAAGCAACTTTCAATTTTCTCAAGACATTTGCATAATAGCTATTCCATATTGGTCCCCCATACAACTGATAACAATACGCTTTAAATAGAATGCATTTAACATGAAAAATACACATGTGGAATTTTCTCATTAGCATATTCGCTACTACGTAAAAATATCTCGTCTGCCGCTCAATGTCATCATCATCTCTGAAATGGTCATTTAACACGAACCCTAGATGTTTTTTCTTAACAACAAAGGTTAATTTAACCCCGTTCAGATACACACATGGAATGCGCCGAATCTTACTGTGATTCGCAAACACGCACATACAGTTAGTCTTTTTACTGTTGAAAATGATGTCGTGAATATCACTATAATGAGTACAGAGATCTATTAACTTTTGTGTACTTTTGACAGAAGGACTAATCAAGCAGATATCATCCGCGTACATTAAGTGATTAACAAAAATGCCACCAATATTACAGCCAGTATTCAAGTTTGATAAGAGAACACTCAAATTATCAATATAGATATTAAAGAGCTTTGGTGATAAAATACCACCTTGCTTTACACCGTTAGTGACAGTAAAACCCTCAGATAAACATGTACCCCAACGAATAATAATAATTTGAGTTCGATACCATTTGACAAGAAATCTGACAAGGTAAATGGGAATTTTACGTTGAATTAATTTCTTGAAAAGCGTCCAATGGTTCACTCTGTCAAAAGCCTTAGAGGCGTCCATAAATGTAATAAATACATTACTACCATGTTGTCTATAATAATTGATAATTTCCTTCAAAATAAAGACGCACATATCAGTGGAATGTCCTGACTTAAAACCAAATTGGTTATCAGTCGTTCCCAGATAAGAATCAATGTGACGCAATAAAACAAATTCAATTATTTTAGAAGCATAGAGGAAAGTGCAACAGGACGATAATGGTTTTATCTGTAATATCACTATTTTTGTCTTTGATAATTGGAACAAGGATAGTGTTAGAAAGTCCTCTAGGGCAAACTACATGGACAAGCATAGCTGTTAAGCACATACTTAGCAAAACAGAAACTTTCTGACTGGCACATATAAAGTGCTCAGCGGCAAGATAATCTGAACCAGACGTTTTTCCAGTCTGTAGCTTACTAATTGCATCACTTATGTCACCTGGTAATACAGTGAAATTGTCTTGCAGTGAACAACTGTTCATAGCATCTAAAACAAATTCCTGATCCCTATTATTGTTTACAGAATTATAAATATTATGATAATGGTTACGCCACATCTCAACAATATTTGCATCACCTGTACATCCATTAACATTATTTGGCCTACTCAAATTTTTAGTATTGTTAACAGACTTCCAAAATTTGTCATAATTGCTAGAAGACAGATTTTTCGCCATAACATCGGCTTTCATCTGTTCCTCATTACGGCGACACAGACGCAGAGCATACTTAAACTGCGCATGCGTGCGGCGTTTAAGGTCATACAATGGACCTGTCCTGGTTTACCAGAATCACGCCAGAGCTTAAACGAATCACGTGCAATAGAATGAATCTGTCTCACATTGTCATTCCACCCTGGAATATTAGAATTCGTACTTTTGGTGGGTGGTGTAATTTTAGTGCCAGCAACATATAAACTATCAATAATATTGTCATAAAACTTCAAGATACAATCAACATGATTGGAATTATTACAATGAATATCTTTACAACATAGTGCTTCCGTTGGAATATCAACTTCAGAAAGCAGCCTATCTGAATTCACATAATACTCATTGCGTTGATTAGTACTAACCTTAGACCAGTTTAAGCGTACCTCTGTATCATTCTTAACCGAGTCATTACTTTCACATGGAGGTATGGTACCAATGTCACACTTAATACTAAGTGGAAAATGGTCAGAAACGATTACATCATACAAAATTTCTACAGACTCAATACATTGATGAGCTGTGTATGAAGAAATACAATGATCTAGCCAGGATGTTGTGCCATGCACGTCACTAACATATGTGAAAGAATTTTCTGGCAGTAAGACATTATCTGACACAAAATAGTTGTATTCGTTACAAAAGCTCAGCAGTGATTTACCAAAGAGGGAGTTGTGATCTGAATTCCAGTCTCCAATTATCATTGTACTGTAACAGTTGCTAGAGTGAGCAATAGAATGAACCTTTGCTAAATATTCAGTGAAATCATCATGATTTTCCCTATTACAAGTAGGCATGTAAACACAGAGTATTAACATTTTACAATTGTCATTGGCTACCTCAATTCCAATGATTCTATTATCATTGAACGAACGTACTGTTATCATGTGACCAATAGATTTACGCCATAAAATGGCAACCCCTCCAAACGGACGACCGATCAAAATATTTTCACCTGTATCAACAGGGGACTCCCCATAGTAGTCAAACTCTTTATGAATACGAGATAAAAACGAAATGTCATCTTTTCTTAGCCAATGCTCTTGTAATAAACAAATGTCATGAGTATCGCACACTTCTCTAACAGTTTCAAGTGAATTCTTGATAGAGCGACAGTTATACGAAACGATCCGAATATTCTCCATCTAGGATTTACGAGGTTGGTAAAATTTCCGAATAAGGACACCTTTCCGGCCATACATCGGGGGACATCAAGGACGCAAAGTTTTCGGATTTTACGGCGACACAAAACGAAGCATATGTGTCATATTTGGTTGGAAGTTTTTCACAATCACTGATGTCAATACGCATAGTTTCCTTGATATACCGCACAAGGTGTTCAGTGTTCGTCTCTGGCTTCAGTCGACTCACGAAGACGCGTTGACTTTATGACGTTGCTTGTTGAAGTCCAGTGTGCTTTCTTTTTCCAAGTATAAATTTATTTCGAGTTAACTTTGCGGTTGAATCAGTCCCTTGTTCGATGAGGCGGGAGCTCTAGTATCACGGTCATTGGACGACACCGGATTCTTGAACTGCCCATTGGCAACCACATCGGCATAGCTTTATGTCTCCGCCTGTATGTAACTTTGGTAAAACCATTTTCTGTTGTATCTGGCATATCGTTCTTGTCAGCCGTAGCATTCTGACTACATACAACTGGCCGGTCCGCATTCTCTTCCAATTCAGCATCTTCATTATCACCTTCATTCACCGAAGCACTGTTAACAGGTGTCTGGTCAACGTCAAGCACTTTGACTGAATCAACAATGGGCGATTTCGCTTCAACGTGCGTATGGTCGATGTCGGATATTTGCAGACGTGCTCCTACCTTGGAGTTCTGAGGAACATCCAATATTCGATCTTTGATTTGTCGAATATCATCAGAGGTGGTCAAATAAAGTTTTGACATATTGTCAACACCGAGTTTGAGAGTATCAATGTCATATTTCATCTGATTCATTTGTGACAATAAAGACGACACATCGATGTGATTGAAATTGACTGGCGGCAACTTCGTTAGATCCTTCGCTACAAAACACGGGATCTCATCTACTTCCATCTCATGTAAGAGAGTTAAAATGTCTTGAAGATTCGACTGTGATTTATTTGGCCCCTTTCGACGCTTAAACAGTTGGGAACCGCACTGTCCACAAATGTCAAACAACAGATTTTTAGCATATTCGATGTCTTGGTCGCTGAACGCGTCTACACATATTTTGACAACCACATCGAAAGGCAATGTGTCCATTTTGTTAACTATAAAGCACAACAATTCGTTTATGATCACATTACCAACATAGTAAGACTTCTCATGGGAGCCATGCTGAAAACTTGAACTCCGTAGTACTCTTTGCCTGTCCACCCCGGGCCGGGTTGAAGACAATGGATCACTGCACACGCCATCGCGGCCATTGTTGGATGACTCATCTGCTATCAGACGTCGATCAACATGAACCGTTTTTCGTTGTAAGAAGCACACAAATCCAGGTCACCTTGACATATAGTTACGCCCCGGGTTGCACCACAATCTTCGCATGGTCTCATCGTGGATAAAACTTAACGAAACTTAACGAAATCAAAATTGTCAGCAGACGAATCAATGACTGCAGAGACACGCATGAAAACACGTCCTGCGTGCAGCATCCAATTATTTGACCTCTTGAAACGCGTAGCCATGGTCCAAATCAGTGAGCAGTGATACTTCTACAAACGTCGTTCAGTTAGCACATTTACACGAACCAACTTTGGTTTGAAAATAATATCATGAAAATAGTGCATAAAAGTCACAACACAGATGACCAAAAGTGACGCCACAGATTTGATGAAGCCCAAGCGAATCACTGCAATAAGGCCGATTTGAAAGCAATATTCTACTGTTGACACACACTACTCTAGCTTTGACCTCAATGTATTGAATCATATAACTAATTTTTATGCCGATTTATCTCCGCTAACTGTGATTTATTTCTAATTGAGTTCTTGGCTGGTTGACATTACAGGTTTAGATTAGCTTTTTCATTACAACGGCCTGCGAGTATTCTCGTCCATGAATAACGACGCATTTGTTTGATGGTCAATCTTACATTTAATCTAATGTTACTTGCGTATTTGAAATATAACCTTTTACGATAAAAAAACAAAAACAAACACAAAAAACATGATACAATAATGAAGTATTTTTGTGATAAATAGGTTTACAAATCGGTAAACAAAATTATTAAGATAAGTTACGTACTTTGATGTAATCTCAGGTAACCCCAACTAGAATAGCTTCTTTTTAGTGTTTTTGTGGTTACAGATTAATTGACCAATCGTTTCTAAATTCACCTTCAATGCACTTAAGAAGACATACACTTCATCAGTGACAAAGCAAAATATACTTACCAAAATGTGGAGGTCAGAACAGTAGGGCTAGTATGGTTGTATTAAAAAACTTTCGAACATTGAAATAAGTAGATGAAAATGTAGTTCGCATTACTTCACCCTCCAGATTTAACGCGATATTAAAGAAAACAATCAATTTTTTATTCGTCAAATATGCTGGTGAAGTCTTTACAGCATTGCAATACACTTTACAGTAAGCAAAAATGGTTATGCGACAGATGTAGATCAATGAAGAGCTTGAAACCCTTAAAGATAGCGTCAAAGTGACACTCTGCTCACATTTGGTTACACGTTGCAAGCCAGAGTAAGTGTATACACAATATTTAATACTTTTTATGGACCTTGACCTTGTGATACTCGTAGTCAGGTGCATTTGAAAAACAAAAAACAAAATTGAAGTATGAAGAGGTTGGCAACTGTTGATCGCACACACTTAGGCAATACCATGTAACTTAGTATATAATAATTATTGATACAATCTGCCATGAAAGTAAAGTGTGTCCATTCCACTGGTGATGCTGCCATACCTACATGATAATGCTATATTCGAAATTGCCACCAAGGTAAACAAGTATTGCGGTATCGTAGACAAATTGGGACATTCAGAGCACAAATCTATCAAGGAGCCTGTGGCATCACATATGTACATCTGTTTTCAAGCCCATGTCCAACCAAATTTTAAAGCATCAAACCAGGAATTTTAAAGAAGCCATTACTTGACTTACACAGACAAACAATGCCATAAATATAGAATATGACAATGGGAAGAAACAGAAATCTTTTAAACCTTATTTCCAAGCATTTTTACAAACAAAATTGTCATTTTACATCTACAGATGTAAGAGTTTGTGATTAGTAACCTGACATTGATAAATTAAGCAGCAAAGTTTACTGTCTATACAGATGACACTTTTTAGCTCACGTGTGTAAACACGTGGGCTATTGTCATAGCGATGTCTGTCTGTCTGTCCGTGTGTGTGTGTGTGTGTGTTAGTGTGTGTGTGTGTGTGTGTGTGTGTGTGTGTGTGTGTCTGTCTGTCTGTTTACACGATAACTCAAAAACGCCTGAACGGATTCAAGTCAGATTTGGTACACAGGTACCATATGCTACTTGCAAGAACTGATTAGATTTTGGTTAGTGTGGCTTGCATATTAATGAAGTTATGCAATATCGTTTTTTTCCTTACAATGGTTTCCCTATGGAGACGGTAATTACAGTGTAGACATATATCAAGAAATACTGCACAAAATTTCATGAAACTTGTCACAGATGACAATCTAAGAAAATTATGATGATACTGTGAGTGTCATGTCAATTATCTTCTCATTTGCATATTTAATGAACTTTGTTTATTAGTGAGATAACTCTGAATTTCCTGCGTTAAACTTGATGATACTTGCAACAAATATTGATCTGATATATATCTAATTATACTTAGAAGCATTAGGAAGTGTCAAGTTGATAAATAGCTCATTTGCATATTTTATGAAGGTCTGTAATTAGTCATATAACTCCGTTATAACTTCACCAAACGTGATGAAATCAGCTGCAGATACTATTCCGACTGATATCTAACTGTAGTGTAAAGCATTCTAACTGTAGTGAAAGCATTTAGTAGTGTGAAATAATTAAGGGTTCATTTGCATATTTAATGAACTTTGTAATTATGTATATAACTCTGAAATTACGGCACCCAAGTCAGTGAAATTAGGTACAGATATTGATTTGATAAATATCTAATTGTACTGAGAAGCATTTGGCAGTGTCAAGTTAACAAATAAGTAATTTGCATATTTTATGAAGTTTTGTAATTAGTGATATAACTCCAAAATAACTGCACCAAATGTGATGAAATCTGCTGCAGAGACTGATCCGACAGATATCTAATTGTGGTGTAGAGCATTTAGTTGTGTGAAGTTAATTAAGGGTTCATTTGCATATTTAATGAACTTTGTAATTAGTGATATTACTCCAAAATTACAGCGTTAAATTTGATGAAACTTGCTACAGATGTTGATCTGATAAATATCGAAATGTACTGAGAAGCATTGAGCAGTGTCAAGTTAATAATTAGCTCATTTGCATATTTCATGAAGTCTTATAATTAGTTATATAACTCCGAAATAACTGCATCAAATGTGATGAAAACTGCTGCACATACTGATACGACAGATATCTAACTGTGTTGTAAAGCATTTAGTAGTGTAAAGTTAATTAAGGGTTCATTTGCATATTTAATAAACTTTGTAATTAGATATATAACTCTGAAATTTCGGCACCAAAATTTTGTGAAACGTGCTACAGATATTGATTTGATAAATATTTGATTGTGCTATGAATCATTGAACAGCGTCAAGTTAATTTAGGGTTTATTTGCATATTTAATGAACTTTGTAATTAGTGACATTACTCTAAAATTACAGCATTAAATTAAATAAAACGTGCTACAAATGTTGATCTGATGGATATCTAATTGTCCCATAAAGCATTGAGCAGTGTCAAGTTAATTAACAGCTCATTTGCATATTAAATAAAGTTTTGTAATTAGTGATTAAACTCTGAGAGTACTGTGCGAAGTTGAAAAAACCTGCTACATATAGTGCTAACATCTTATTGTTCTGTGAAGCGTACTACTATTGATGAACCTGTTCTAAAACACGTGAGCATATTCAGTTCATATCTGGTAATTTATTTAGAATATACTTATGTTATCCTTAATCTTGTAAATGAAATGCTGGTTGCCTACAATATCTGTATACCACTTCTTGTAGATTCACTCATTGTGACTTCAATGCAACACTTTTTGTAAATATGTGTTATGTTGGCTGCCTTGTCAAAAGAACCTAACTAATGTATACAGAGATTTTAACTACGTTTACACTGTTGTTGCTCATTAGCGTTTTATTTGGTAATGTTAATTTCATTTGAACAAATACTCATTAACAGTTGAGCATGTATCTTTACAAATGCACAGGTAAAATGTGCAGTAATTTTCAATTAGTTGCAATTGGACAAGGGATTTCCAAAATATCATATTTGACACATTTTCAATAAAACAGGCAAAAAACCTTACTTGATCTGAATTTTTTTTTATATTTAACATATAAATATGTATATGATAATTATTGTAAAACAGGGTGTCAGCTGCACTAGTCTGGTTAATATTACATGTTACAATAACAAACTTCTGTCTGCTAATTTGATCATATTTACTTAGCCAAATATTTTGAATTTAAAAATCACACAGCGATACCTAAAACCTAATATGTAATTTTTGAACACAATACTTTATGCTTTCAACAAAAACATCACTTTTATGTCCCCCCCCGCCAATATATGCACCAAATAACAAAGCAATAACTCTCTAAACAAAAGAAATATTGAAGACTATGAAGAATCTACAAGATTCCATTCTAGTATAGATTACCATCTAAGAATTCCACATATTGAAGCTACATTTGATGATGAATATTTAAAGTTATAGGTTCCAAAATCTTCGTCTCGCCTCCTAGTGTGTCTTGGCCAATGGGTAGTGATAAAGATATAACAAACAGCTGGTATACAGGCACTAAGGGTGAATAAATCAATTTGATTAGTTTCTTGTCCCCATTCAGCTTGTGTGATAATGTTGAAGACAATCAACTCGGAAGGCACTTTATCTTTTCCAGGCACATAGCAAAGTTTATCTTTTACAGTTTGTCTTTTACAATCATATAACAAACTTTTCTTAATTTCTCATAAACAATAGGTGACACTGACTGAAATATATAACATGAAACCAATGTTTACATTTTGCCCATACAACAGAAACATGGTAAATTTCAACATACAAACATTAACTAAGAAACCCTACAGGGAAAAGTAAACATTGTTTTCTTCCATGGCCAGATGATAGGACGTGACTATTTACAACTTGATACACTTCAACAATGAAAAAGTTATGGACTATATTTGTTGGAGACTAAACCGGCTAAAATCACCTTCACCTTTGCTTTCTAGTAATTTTTCATTGCATTCTAACTCCAAATACAGTTTACCTACTAACTACATCACCTCATTATGTACTCTAAGTTCCTGTAGGTATAAAATTGGAAAAATTAAAAAATCTCTCCTCAAAATGTATTAATTTTGTTCATATCAACACAATCTGAATAAATTATGGTACTACAACTCACTGAAACCTTCATGCTAATTGCAAACCAGCATTTGAAGTGGTTGTTGTAAAGATTTTTTTCCAACACAACTAACAAGTCGGCAGTGATGAGCCATTGGTCCAGCTGTACCTTTGTACTTGTCTTTGGAAAGTCTGTGCAATGTGTATTGGAGAAGGTGTGGGTGCAGTCTTCTCCAGACATCAGTAAGATTGAAATGAATCATAGCTTTCAATCTCCTTTATGCTACTGTCATTACACAACCTAGTTGAGGATATCTTATCTTTTGATGTATCTACAACACAGTTGAAATTACTGCCGCTGATTACAGATTCTCTTAGGTGATCTAGTGAGACGTTTTGAATTTCTTCACTGAGTTAATTAAAATAGTTTTTGTTCCTTAATAGGGTTTGGAGCATAGATGTTCAGAAGTAAACATTAGCATTGTCATATTTTAACATAGCTATAATTGTTTTTATAATTTTTTTCTTCAAAAGTATGGCAGTTCCTCAGCTACTGTTTTTATAGTTGTTCCATTTTTCCCTCTCCACCCAATTTTTAGCTCACGTGTGTAAACACGTGGGCTAATGTCATAGCGATGTCTGTCTGTCTGTCCGTGTGTGTGTGTGTGTGTGTCTGTCTGTCTGTCTGTTTACACGATAACTCAAAAACGCCTCAACGGATTCAAGTCAGATTTGGTAGACAGGTACCATATGCTACTTGCAAGAACTGATTAGATTTTGGTTGGTGTGGCTTGCATATTAATGAAGTTATGCAATATCATTTTTTTCCGTACAATGGTTTCCCTATGGAGACGGTAATGACATTGTAGACATATATCAAGAAATACTGCACAAAATTTCATGAAACTTTTCACAGATGACAATCTAAGAACATTATGATGATACTGTGAGTGTCATGTCAATTATCTTCTCATTTGCATATTTAATGAACGTTTGTTATTAGTGAGATAACTCTGAAATTCCTGCACCAGACTTGACTTGAGTGAGAAAGGAAAAAACGTCATTTCAATCTTTGATTGTGCTGGAGATGCAGCGACGGTAGGTCAGCGATGGAAAAGTTGGTTGGCTTCCTTTGAACTTTTTGCAGATGCCAAAGGTTTGATTTTAGACCCGGACAAGCCAAATATTGCCAGACAGAGGTGAGCACAGTTATTACACTTAGCTGGACCCAACGTACAAGATGTTTTCAGTACACTGGATAATACAGGTACGCCAACTGAGTATAGCAAGGCCGTTGATGCTTTGAACTCTCACTTAATGCCAGTAGCAAACTCAGCATATGCAGGGCGAAGTTTTCGATCCCTTACCCACGAATGGTGGAAATAGTTCAGCAATTTGTAACTAGATTACAACGCGCAGCAAAAGACTGTGAGTTCGGTGCTGATGCGGACACCAAATCCGTGATGAGGTCATTGCAAGTGTAATTCTGATTACATACGCAGAAAATTATTAGAAAAGGGTTTGACGCTAACACTTGCTAACACAGTAGCAAGACAGTGTGAAGAAGTTGAAAACCAAATGGCGACCCTGACAACAAGTAAGCCAGAAACAATCGTTACCGTCAACCTTGTCGACAATGTAAGCCTAAACAAAGGGTGAAAGGCAAACGCAGCAGCCACAGCAGCAATGCATGCTACCGATGTGGGCAGAGTGGACACTATGGCAAAGACCCAAATGCCCTGCGAGAGGAAAAAATGTTTGAAATGCAATGGTGCCGATCATTTTGCAGCAGTCTGTAAAACAAAACAGAAGAAGGTGAATTGCGTGAACTCTGAGCAAAACCTAAGCAGTGTCAGCGGTGATTACCCATTTCACATCAAAGATCAAGCCTCAAGTGGTGTGATCCCGACTTTGATCGGTGGTTTTAAGCTGAACATGTTTGTGGATTCAGGAGCCACCACCACATTGTGGATGAGGACACATGGAAAACTCTAAAAGCAAAGAAAATCTAGTGTGTATCGTACAAGCAAAACACCGTTTTATATCCATATGCATCTGACAAGCCCTTGACAGTTATCAGTGGATTCTCCTGTGACATCAAAGTGGGCAAACAGAAAACAATTGCCAAGTTCACTGTTGTGAAAGGGAGTGGTGTGCCACTGCATGGTAAAACTACAGCTACCGAACTTGGAGCACTGAACTCTATCTCAGATCAAAAGGGTGAGATGCTACGCAATACCCAGAAGTGTTTAAGGGAGTTGGAAAACTGAACACTAAACAAGTCACAATAGATGTCGATGATTAGGTTAAACCAGTAGCACAGCAACTGAGGCGTACACCCTTCAACCTAAGAAGTAAGGTGGAACAGAAAATCCAAGAGTTGGTGGAAAACGACATCATTGAACAGGCTGAAGACCCAAGCAGGTGGGTTAACCCGGTGGTTGTCGTTCCAAAGCCAATGGTGACATACGACTATGTCTTGACATGAGGAGAGCCAATCAAGCTATTATCAGAGGCAGATGCCCAATTCCAACTGTAGATGAAATACTTCAAACTATGAATGGATCCACAGTATTCAGTAAGTTAGATCTAAAGTGGGGCTACCATCAGCTGGAGCTGGACCCGGAGTCAAGAGACATCTGCACATTCGTGACAAACTGTGGTCTATACAAGTACAAGAGACTCCTGTTTGGTGTAAATTCGGCCAGCGAGCTGTACCAACACGAAATCTCTTCGGCATTGGCCGGAATACCAGGGGTAGACAACATTTCTGATGACATGAATGTGCATGCCCCTAACCATGCGATGCATGACGAGCGAGTTCATCAAGTCATGAACAGGCTTAAGCTGTGTGGACTAACCTTGAACATTGATAAGTGTGTATTATCAATGAGTAAGCTCGAGTTCATGGGCATGCTGCTTTCTGAGAAGGGAGTCGGCCCTACTGAGTCACGCGTAAAAGTCGTCCTTGAAGCTAGGGAACCCCAAAAAGCAGCTGAAGTGCGGAGCTTCCTGGGATTAGTCAACTTCAGTTGTCGATTTATCCCACACTGTTCAACGATCTGCAAACCACTGTCTAAGTTTAGGCGTAAAGGTGTGAAGTCTAAATTTGGGCAGCGTCAACACAAAGCATTCTGTGAATTGAAACGACGAATGGCAGATGCTTTCACACTAGCATATTTCAGTAAGACGGCATGCTCTGTAGGTCTTGCAGATGCAAGTCTGGTTGGATTGGGTGCTGTGTTGGCCCAGGAACAAACAGATGGCAGTTTAAGACCAGTAAGTTATGCCAGCAGATCTCTGACTGACGTCGAGCGGCGATATTCTCAGACTGAGAAAGAGGCACTTGCTCTGGTATGGAGTTGCGAGAAGTTCCATCCATACATCTATGCCATGAAGTTCGACCTTATGACCGACCACAAACCCCTGGAGGTGATATACGGGCGTCGTTCTAAACCGAGTGCTATAATTTGAAAGGTGGGTTCTTCGCATGCAGCCATACGACTTCAATGTGGTACACATACCAGGCAAGCAGATGGTGGCTGACCCTCTCTCTCGACTTCTGAAACCTGGCGGTAAAGTTGAGCGCCATGATCACGGAGCTGATGACTATGTGTGATTTGTGGCAGTACGTGCAACATCACAAGCCCTGACAACTCGCGAAGTCGAGGATGCTTCTGCTGTTGACCCAGAATTACAGAGTTGAGAATGGCAATGAACTCTGGCCATTTTGAAATCTGTAAACAATATCAACATGTGGCTGGAGAGCTGTGTATGATTGGACAGCTGATACTACGTGGAACCCGTATTGTACTACCTACAAAGCTGAGGCAACAAGCCTTAACTCTAGCCCATGAAGGACATCTCGGTGTAGTTGGCACCAAACAGAACTTGCGTACCAAAGTTTGGTGGCCAGGTTGTGACAGAGCAGCAGAAAGATTTGTCCGATCATGCTATGGTTGTCAACTTGTAGCCAGACCAGACCCAGCTGAACAAATGAGGTCTACAGTGTTACCGGATGGTCCCTGGCAAGACCTGGCAGTCGATTTGCTTTGACCTCTTCCGTCCGGTCACTCATTGTTAGTGCTGGTGGACTACTACAGTCGGTACTACGAGGTTGACATCCTGACATCCACCACAGTAGACAAGGTAATTGACTGTCTGGAGGAACACTTCAGTCGACATGGTATTCCCGTGATGATGCGGTCTGACAATGGACCCCAGTTCAAGTCGGAAGAGTATATGAAGTTTTGTGAGCTCAATGGCATCAAAGCTGTCAAGACTACTCCAAAATGGGCACAGGCCAATGGAAAGGTCGAGCGCCAGAACTCATCCTTGTTGAAACGTCTACAAATCGCTCAGGCTGAAAAGCAAGACAGCAAGAGAGAGATACGGAAATATTTAGCATCATACAGGGCACTCACCCACCCTACAACTGGACGCAGCCCAGCTGAGCTACTATTTCGACGTAAATTACGTGGCAAACTAACAGACCTGTCAACACATCAACAAGAGGATAGCGAAATCCGAGACCATGACGCTGAGTTGAAAGCAAAATCGAAGCTGACTGCTGACTTGAGACACGGTGCAAAACCATCAACAATTAGTGTAGGAGATGAAGTCTTGATTCAACAGGAAAAGAAGAATAAGTTTACGACTAACTTCAATGACACTCTACATACTGTTGTGCATAAAGATAGTTATCAGGTAACCGTTTAGTCACCTGAAGGTGTTGATTACAAGCGAAACACATCTCATGTTAAGCTGTTTGTAAATCCCGAACCTAACTTTGTAAATCCTGAAACTAACACTGCAACAGAACCTTACGTTAAAACATCTCTTGATAATTTAAGTGAGTCTAGCATGTCACAAATTCCTAGTAGACCAACTCGCATTAGGAAACTACCAGCAAAGTATGATGACTTTGTCATGGAATGTTATTGTCATGGGGCAGAATAATCTCCAAATAACAGACACATAATGGGTAGTCCACCCCAGCCTGTGAGTAAAATTGTTCAAAAATTTGAGTTATTTGAATTGTTAAGTTCAATGGCTAATTCATTGCTGTATTCAGCTTTTGTTTAAAACTGCTCATTGTCAAAATGCAATTAAGAACTGACTGAGACACTTGTATACACTCTGAATACAGACTTTGAACATTCACTTCATGTTGAAGAATAAGACGGATGTCGTGTTCTGATATACACCGCCCTCTATCAGTAGAGAAAGTTTACTGTCCACCAGAGGTTCATGGGTAACTGTAACTGTAACAATGGTAAGAGTCAATAAATCACTGATTGTGTTATAAAGTTTAATCTGGTCTGTTGAGTTAAATCTGAGCCATCCAGGCGGCATATCACACTTGCAACAAATACTGATCTGATATATATCTAATTATGCTTAGAAGCATTAGGCAGTGTCAAGTTAATAAATAGCTCATTTGCATATTTTACGAAGGTTTGTAATTAGTCATATAACTCCGATATAACTTCACCAAATGTGATGAAATATGCTGCAGATACTGATCCAATTGATATCTAACTGTAGTGTAAAGCATTTAGTAGTGTTAAATAAATTAAGGGTAATTTGCATATTTAATGAACTTCGTAATTAGGTATATAACTCTCAAATTACGGTAATCAAGTCAGAGAAATCTTGTACAAATATTGATCTGATAAATATCTAATTGTACTGACAAGCATTTGGCCGTGTCACGTTAGCAAATAGCTCATTTGCATATTATATGAAGTTTTGCAATTAGTCATATAACTCCGAAATAACTGAACCAAATGTGATGAAATCTGCTGCAGATACTGGTCCGACAGATAGCTATTTGTGGTGTAAAGCATTTACCTTTGTGGAGTTAAGTAAGGGTTCATTTGCATATTTAATGAACTTTGTAATTAGTGATATTACTCCAAAATTACAGCATTATATTTGATGAAACTTACTACAGATATTGTTCTGATAAGTATTTAATTGTACTGAGAAGCATTTGGCGTGTCAAGTTAACAATGAGATCATTTACATGTAATTAGTGATTTAACTCTGAGAGTACTGTGCGAAAGTTGCTGAAACCTGCTCTATATAATGATATAACAGATAACTGATTGTTCTTATTACACGCCTCACACGGGTGCCGATTATATGGTATGAATTGGATTTATTGACATGAATATTGAAAAACACAATACAATTATAAATCCTCGTCAGAGATAGCTACTCTGGCAGTAGACCGTATACACATCTAGTCTTATCAGAAGTCTGTCTTCCTGGTCGTTTGCTCAATTGAACTGCTCTCAGAATATAAAATGTCTGTCTTTGTTCTTGTGTTTTGGTTAGTGATTATCCTGAGGTCTGCAAATGTTGCTTAACATCTCCTTGCTCGTTGAGACAGGTCAAAGGTGTCTGATAAATGTCAATACATGTCGAGTCACCAGCAGTCAATTTCAATGCTTGATAAATAAGTTTGTAATTTTGTCAAACTCAAAGTCATAACTTCCATTCAAGGGTCACATTAGTGTGTCAAGTTGTTCTGTAAGTATGCTAACATTTTCTAGTCTGTTTACTGACTATTAATGAACCTGTTGTGAAACACGTGAGCATATTCAGTTCATATCTGGTGTATTATATTTTAGGTCTGAATCTTCTTCTTTGACGTAGTGGTCTTAATGAAGTCATTTCTAAGATCTTTTCACTTGGGTTGCACCATCTTCCCGTATGATTGCCTGCATGCTATCAGTTTTTCCCATCAGTGTATCTTATGTAGTGGCAGAGTCAACAGTACTTGTGTTTGTTGACTTTGTCGCATTCTTTTCATTTCTCTTTCTAGACTGAGGGCATTATTTGCCTACTGCTTCTTTGATCTTGTTTCCGTTGGTCGCTTGGTTTTGCTTGCAGAATTTCCGTTCACAATCAATACTTCTTGTTTGTTGAGAATTTAATTCCCTCCATTTTTTTATGTCTGTGGCTGATTAATGATCCCTGGTCTACAGTCTTTACGCAGTTGTCTTTTTTTTCTGTATGTCAAACATGTATCCGCTTTTGAACATGTTCGGTCCATTGTGACCGAATATGAGACATATGTAGCAAATAACCGATAAATGTACTTTACATGTTTGATGGTGATAAACTATGTTGATAGTTGTACCTCCAAGCTTTTCAAATTGCACATAATTGGGGATATCTTCGTTAAATCTTTATTCTTATCACATTTTCCCATGTTTGTCTCTTCTATATGGATTAGTTTCCTCACTTTCCACTTCACCAAACATTCGACGTATATTCACTTTGGGGGTAGATTTTTAAGTTTGACCTTTTTGATTTCAGTATTAAGATCATCTGGATAAATCCTATCACTGTTGTCAGCCATTATACCATTATCCTACACTGATTTCTTTATTTGAACAGTTATCAACATCAGAAACAATATCCGTGGTTCACCCAAAACTCCTTAAAAATGCCATCTTTATCTTCTTCTTGAACCTCTATTTGCAACCATTGCAAATATCTCATCTCTTGTTGTCAAAGATTTAGACTTGAACTTCACGGTTTTTTTCGAACGAAACTTGACTATTTCTAAAGTATGAAACTTAGCCATACGTTCATCTAGATCAACCTGATTTGTTATTGATTCATCTTTGCTCCTTTTAACAAGCTTAGTTACGCCAATATCCATCAGATCGATTACCTTATTGTTGTGGAGAGTTTCCTCTTTGTCTTTGGCTGGCCATTGTCATTCACCGGACAAAATGCTCGCTATACGTTCAACCATCACCGATGTTTACCCAGAAATAATATCGTAGAGATGAAACACTTACTGTAAAGTAATTTCTCCCGTCCTCCTTATAACCTTGCTCTACTTTTTTGTGTCACAAAGCGCCCTCTCTAGTCTTTGATAATGGCGGGTATGTTTGGTGTTTTATACGCCTGTGCGTTGATATTGCCAGACATCGGAGTTTCAGGTAGGAAATATTTAGCGATCGTTAAACATTGGGTTACATTTGTAGATTTCTTGTAGGTTTGCCTATCTTTAATGTTATTGGAGTGTATTTTAATCAAACCACAGCTCTTATCACCATAGGAAAATGTGACATTGCTTGTTACTGCGCAGTCGTAAGTAGACGGCCATTACTCGTAACCGATGTTATCAATAACGTTTGTTACTCTAAAAACACTGCGGCTGCAGATTATATTAGAAGCCAAATGAATATGATTGAATATAAAAAATGAATGTAATTGTTATTCATGTTAAAGGTCCATTTGGATATATAATTGAGAATCACAATGAAATTATATATATATATATATATTATATATATAATATATATATATATATATATATATATATTATATATATATATATATATATATATATATATATATAGCGGTTCGCCTTGTCCGATACAAAGTGATAATTAAATACAATGTAGAGCAAGGTATATAAGGCATGCTTGAAAATGATTTTACAGTTTCATCTATGTTGCTTCGTGAGGCGTGATACTCACCCGCCAGGCGACTAAACTGGAGTGAATATACATCTACAATGGGTAAAAATCCCTGATTACGCAGACGGTGGAATGTGGAATGATATTTGAAATTGACAGTTGCTGCATAACAATATATTACTAAAACTTTCTTTAATTTGGTTGGGCTGTAAGATCGTATTGTTTCTGAAGGTGACGTTGGAATTTGATAGATAATGTTTGTTTTTGTTGCGAAAGAAATTCAGGGCGTATATAATAATTTCTAGCGTTTTGATGTACAAAGATCACTTCGCTTGCTTATGTTAGAGTAGACTCGGCCCCTGTCGCCTGGCTTTTGTCGGCAGCTGAGTTACTGGCTGGCCAAGCGATTTTTGTACCTTTCAAACACCCTCTTGTGTAACAAGAGGTCTGGCCGTTTGTTAGTCCCCTGGATGAAGTCCACGGGACTTATGGTATGGGTTCCATCTGTCCGTCCGTCTGTCCGTCGTCCGTCCTCGCAGATATCTTAGACATGACTTAGCCACTTCCTTTCAAATTTTGTACAAGATTATACAATATGGCCTACATATGCTCGCCAATTGTGTAGATTGCGGCACGCATAATTAGTACTAATTTGCATATTTTGTAATTTTTGAAGAAGAGATCTATTTCTTAAGAGACTACATCAAGTTTCATTAAACTTTGTACTCATGTTGGTAACACAGGGCTGTAATGGCCCACAAAGATATTTGTCAGTATTGTTTCAATTAATTGCTAATTCGCATATTTAATGAATTTTCATGAATCCAGTATTATTTAAATAAATACTTACTTAAATTTGATGAAACTTCAGATCTAAATCAACTAGAGCTGTAACTTTGTGAGAAGATATTAACAAGATTATTTCAATTAGTAGCTAATTTGCATATTTACTGATTTTTGTAAATAGGGTGCTATTAGGATGCATGTAATGCCAACCCAAATTTGATGAAACCTGGTACAGACGTTGATGTACTGAAGCTGTTAAAATATACAAAGACCGTTAACAGGATCATATCATTTAATTTCTAATTTGCATATTTAATGAATTTTCATTTTATCGATAATATGTCAATAAATACTGACTCAAATTTGATGAAACTTGGTACAAATATTAATATACAAAAACTTTTATAGTACACTAAGCATTAAACAGAACTTCCCCTATAAATGCCGGATTACAGTAATTCTATGCAAATGTCAAAAAGCCACGCTACTGATCGGACGTGCCGTGTTTGGTCCAAGAATCGTGTCATTTTACCGTGTTCAAGCTGTTTGATGTCACTAAATGTCGCATTATTGTCTATGAATATACAGCAAATGCAGTCGGGTCGAAAATAAGCTTTGAAAATGTCGTAATTTTGTCAGAGCCGGCATATATTTTCAACAGCATGTTCCGGAACGAGCATTTGACCCCCATTTGCAAATGTCATGACACTGTCAATCATGAGTATTCAAATTTATCACGTGGTCAGAGCTCGAGCGATGTTTACCCAGCTGGCCGAGACAAATATAACGCACCGACTTATCAGAGCAATGCAATTAGATAAAGATTACAAACAACAAATACTAACACGCATACATACACCCAGGGAAGGAGTCAACGATACGCGGTTTTCTCTTTTTGGAGCATATAGTGGTCCTGAAAAGGACCGTTTGGCATTTGGTCCTGAGAAGGGCCGTTTTTGTGGTTATAATACCACCTGTGTCCCAAATAAGGATTTGGGTATAAACTTCGAACTTTGGTAAGCACCAAGTCGCGCATTTCCCTGCGGGTAAAGACGTCGTTTCTGTTAGTCAAGGCATGGCATTTCTTCTTCAGATATCTTGGGTCTTTCCAGCCTTGCTATTTGTCTATCAACTGCCAAAAGTCTTTTTACATGCTTCTCCTCAGGCCGGGGTTGTGATGCGAAGGAGCCATTTCTGCTCCCTTGCTGTGACGCATGGCTGGCAAAAACAATGTTGACTTTCGGGCAGCCCTTCATCTCTCTGTACTTTTGGCGTTGGCACTCCCGGAGGAGGCAAAATCTCTGTCTGCACTACGTTTCCATCTGCCTGTCTCTGTACTTTACTTGACCGTTGATCAATAAGACAAAGCTCCCATCCTGATCGAGCAAAGAAAGCGCGGGATGCTTCCTTTTGATCTTCGGATAGGAAAACTGTGTGTGGGATAGGCATAGCCGTAGTCGTTACCGTTGCAAACGACTAACAAGAAATGAAACTACTTCCCAACGGCTAGCCAGTCATCAATATTCATGACAAAGATGACGCACAATAAATCACACTAAAGGTGCTAACGGCTGCGGCTTGGTCATGTCCACAGACAAATAGGAAGCACTTTCTGCTCTGTTGACCTGGTCAATCGTGTTTTTTTCATTTCTTATTTCGCTGATAAATGTGAAAAAAACGAGGTGTCGGCGTATTATAGATTACCCGACACTGAAATCACAGTCCCTAAACACATCCATGAGTTTGTCATGCGAACAATGCGTAAAATTTTCGCCTTTGGACGACGGCCCAAGGACCCCACCAGAATGTCGTCTGTTTTTTTTCATACTAACGGACAGCAAAGGGAGATACTGTACTGCACAACTTTTCTATGCTTCTTCCTGTGACAAGACATTTGGTGCTTAAAGGCTTAAAACGTTTCTGATATCACTCTCGTCATTTCCATCCACCAATGGCAAGTGCGAAACAAGTGTACAGTCTTAGTTCTGTCTAAGATCACATGTTCAAAATGATAGGAATTATCTTAGCAGAGGTCGTGTCACGGCTTCTTGTCACACGGAGTTTGACAGTGTAAGCTTGATGATAGCGTAGATAATATCGAAATGAACAAAAATTGCCTGTTTGAGAGTATGTGACGTCAGGGCTTGACCTAAAAGTTGCCAGTCTCGAGTCTTAGACGATGTCACCGAAATCACCCTAAATGGTCGATAAAATGTGATCTCAGGGTCAAAGTTATGACCTTATTTAGGTCTCAGTCAGGTATACATCCGACATTGTAATCAAATAATGCTGATAAAGCCAACGGCGTCGTACCTTTATGGAATTTTCAAATGCACGCAATATTCAACATAGAAACGTGTTACTTTGCAGCAACAGGCTTTTAGATATTTGGCCATGTACTGCAAAAAACGGAGTCAGCTTGGACTCTTTGTTGTGCTGCGCAAGAAAAACGTATATAGCCACTGATATGACGGTTTTTTCAGACAGAACACCCAAGCTAAACCTCATTGAAGGTACAACGCATATTCAATCAATTCCACAAATAAAACAAAAGATTCAGTTTGTATTCTTATTGTAACAAAAGTTGCTTATGATGAGTTGAGAATAAAAACCAAAAATACGGTAAATCCTGAAAGAGCTTGAACGATGCGGTATCACGTTTCCTACGTCTGCACCTATACACACAAACTTCCTTGTTCAATCGAAGGGGTTGTTTCAACGAAGCTGGGGCAACATTAGCCCTAATAAAACGTTGTGTAGTGGAAGGCCGTATAACGCCGGGGACACACAGCATGGTATGCAGGGATAGGACAGCATCAACCGAACAAACATGGCAGCATGTAGCTCAATATTAATCAGATAAATTGCTACCATCGTTATTGCCAGTCTATACCTTATCTATATTATTCAGTGCCACCAGGTCGCCACCCTATGTCGATTATAAACATCCAGATGAAATTCCGACAATAGCGAGCACACCATCATCGACTGTGTGACTAAGTCCTCTGCCCCTCCCTCCCTCCCCAACACACACCCCCAGGGACTATCCATATTGTTTTTTCAAAAAAAATATCAGTGTTTATCGTCAGAAAGACGGAAAACCATCACTTCAGGATCATGACATATAATTTTAATTCGCGTATTTCATGAATTTATGTGATTAAGGACATATCTCAGGTGCAGCCAACGAACAATGCACTTTAAAAAGGTCCTTACTATGATAAGATATTGTACATGACAAATAATGTGAACTGACTATTTTAAGTCAAGAGGGTAATTAATTAGCTGTTCATAATTTGCCCTCCCACAGAAAATTTTTCGACTTACCCTCCCACACTAAAACTTCATTTTACCCACTCCCCATTTATTTTTGCCTGTTCCCCTCCCCACTGTAATTTTTTGAAGCTCCCTCGCCCTGTAGCGAAAAAACTTGCCAATTTCCCCTGCCCTGGAAACAATACCCCTCAAAAAGTTTTTCGCCAAGCCCTGTCCCCAGGAAAATCAACCGATATCCGCCCTGCCCTACAAAAAAACCTAAAATTTGCTCCCCTACCACCTAAAAACATGTCCCCTGCCCTAGCAAAATTAAAATTTCCCCTGCCCTCAAAAATTGCTCCTGGAATAGCTTTTTCGATGAATAGCTCCGTTGGCTGCACCTGATATCTGTAGACATACTTCAGCAAATTTGATTAATTTCTGTACAAAGCTTTAGCACAAAGTGTAGTTAAAGTGAAATTACCAATACCTTTTTAACATACTGCTAATATGCATATTTCATGAATTTTCCTAATTTGTGACCTATGTCCTGAAATACTGCATCAAATTTGATAAAACGTAGTACAGATGTTTAACTCTTTGGAATCTGATACTGTGCGAAGACATTAAGCAGTATCATGTCAATTGCTAATTTACATATTTCATGAACTTAAGTGATAAATGTTATAAGAAAAAAATACTGCAGCAAATTTGATGATGTTGTTCCTATGGGTTGTAATAGCAAACAAAGATTAGTCTGATCTCTTAAAGTGTTGTAGTAGCAAGCAGAGACATTAATTCGCATCATATCAATTATATACGTATTTGCATATTTAATGATTTTTTTTGTAATTAGGCTGATACGCTGTCTTCGAGAAATACTTCATCAGATTTGTTTAGACTTGGAGTATATGTTGAGCTCATTGTGTTTTACCTCGTATAAGGATGTTTGTCAGGATCATGTTAATAATTTACGAACTTTTCTAATTAATGTGTTATATCCAGAAATCAAATCAAATCATACGCATCAAATTTTATGAAATTGTGTAGATGTTGTTGATCTTCTAGTATTGTAAAAGTGAATAGAAACATCCTGTTGATAAATTATTGACTTATTTTATGAGCGTGGTATTCTACCTTGGCTAACAGAGAAACAATGTTTGAAATTAGAGATCTATATTTTGAATGACTTCTGATGAACCCTGCTTAAGATGTTGATCATACAAAGATTTACCAGTCAAGAAAAGCCTTTTAATTTTAGCATTATCAAAAGTTAATTATAGAAAGTCTCTTCTGTACTTACATTCCAACTGTACTCCACAAACAAAACTGGCCTGCTTGGTATTATACCACATATACTACTACTACTGCTCTCGATTTTTATCTACAAATATTAGATCAGCCGAATGTTTTTACACCTTTACGAAGTGCGTATGTGATAGGATAAAATGGCTTTTCTGAGCATTTGTTATTTCCTGTAATTAGAACTGCAACAAATTGACATCAAATTGTTCATGTTGGTGACGGCTATAGCAGTTCAATAAAGATAAAGTTATATAAAGTATAAGTTGAATTTTGACATTTTAAGAGCTAGGGCATGACAAGCCTAATTCTGTCAAACTCGGTAAAATGACATATACTATGCCTAAAATACTCATTACAACTTTTCACCACACAGAATCTGAACAGGCTGGACCAGCCACGCATATCTTAATCCTACTGTTTTCGATGTTTATCTTGTCAAAATATCTATCGCACACTTTTTTCCAGTTTCTCGAAACTCATTAGTCAAAACTGGCTGTTCTGGTCCTCTTGATCACTCCTATTAAACAGTTGGGTAGTGGTCAGAGAAATAAAGACGTTTATGTAAGAGAGGTCAGGTTAGGCTACTCTCGTGTTTTTCAGTAACCGTGGGCTATTGTCAACGTAGCTGGTGCACCACAGGTACGATGGTGTGTGGAGCTGTGTACATGTTCCGTTTAAGTGTGTTACTCTTCACCACAATGGAGGGAACCATAGTTGATGAACACAAAGTTCTATACACAGACTTAGATAACAATTTTTTAGCATTTTTGGACAAGTGTTTTAGCGTAATTTTAAGAAGATATGATAACGGGGCCAGTGTTGATATGTTATTCCCAATACTACTTCCAAATGATAACTCCACCCAAAGGCCTTAGGGAGCAAGGTATATATAACTCTGACCAAATACAAAATTGTGGGGTGTGGCAAATGTCAAATTTTACAATTGATGAATTCAGGGCATTGTGTTCAAAGAGAGACCCGCATTGTACATTTCATTTAAAGTCTAAATTCCACTGACCTCCCCTCCCGTATAAACGACTACTCCCTGAGTTTTGGCTGATATAGATGTGCGATATTTTTATTGTGGAAGACGTAATGCAAAGAAAAAACAGGTTTTCTAGACGTCCTATGGAATGTTATTTGCATTTGAGGATATGCTGACATTTGTTACGTAATATGGACATAGCTTACGTTGTTACTTTATACATGACAGCAAATTCCATGTAAAAGAGTCAGAAAGGTAACGTGCCAAAATGATTCGGCATTATTGCTGCGATGACATGAATAAACTAACCCTAAACCTTAAACGTGTATATTTGTCTTCATTTGCCTGATTTTGTAACGGGTTGTGCTCATTTGGATGTCGAACCCCGGAATTCAATGGACAATAGGTGTACAAACAAAACCATGTGCATAAAAGCGCATAGAAATTCGTGCATTTCTACCTGCATTTGTTCACGTTGGTTTTCTTTTTACCATCATTACATTATCTCATGGATTTACTGAGTTCACAGAACATCTTGCTTAACCATTTTTAGAACTTCAGCCGCTTACGCACGCTCCTTTTCGACTATTTGGTCCGCTTACCCAAATTGCTTGCCAATAAAACACACTTCACGTAAAGTAATAACGCAATTATATTCAATACACGTTTTTTTTGAAAAGAAGTGTCCCAAAAATTAAACTTAAAGCACTAAAAATGCATCAGCATGAAGTCGGTTTGGTATAATTGTGACTGAAAATTAGTGATATAAATATTAGCAACTCTCACGTGCCGACTTGATATACACGCCAGTGTAAGACGTTGTTGAGCGTGTATTAAACCGTAATAAGGCAGTTATTGACAATATTCCTTTCCCATTTAATCTTATAGCAGTCGAACAACGGCATCAGGAAAGAAAGATCGCAGCATATGCTAGGTTTTGTTAATATCTGCACAAAACAGTAAAGTGGAATTGTTGTTGGTACAATAAAAATAGCGTCAATGACACTGTAGCTCCCATCCTGACTATTTAGTGTTTGTTCTCTGGTCAGATATTTGAACATGTGTGAAAGGGATAAAGTGCATGAAGTGAAAATACGTAAATGTAATGTACTGGAGACAGTGAAATATGTTTAATGTATTTATTCAGAATATAAATGGAGAAAATACAGAATTAGAAATATCGAATACTGTAATACAACCATTAACTAAACAAGTCATTGACAATGACAGTCCCCACTTGTAATAGGAGTATTAATCTTGATGGGGCAGGGAAATGTGGTCATTAAGAAGTATCACTGGAGTGTATATGTTGAGATCTATGGGCAAATAGGTCTATGTCGTTGTTCCCAATTTGAAACACATGAGGCATGTCTAAGGTAAGGTTCTAAATCGGGAAAAAAGATCAGACCTCTAGCAGTATTGGCCAGCCAAGAAATACATATGCGCATAATAAATGAGGTACAAGATGTGACATCTTAAGGTCTAATATCCTATCAAAATTGGAGGGTATAGAACTTGTGGTTACTGAGATATGCATATATATGTATAATCAAGGTCAAAGGTCATTGAGGTTACATGACATTTTGAAAAAAAAAATTATATTGCTAATTAATCCCTATATGCCAAAAAATCAGACCTCTAGCTCTATTCACTTGCCCAGAATTAGATGTGTGCAAAATTAATGAGGTAAGCATGTGTTGTCATAAGGTCTCCTATCCTACTAAATACAAAGGACATAGCACTTGTAGTTACTTATTTATTGACATAAACATATATATGAGGTAAAAGGTCATCAAGGTCACATGACATTTGGTCAAAAAATTTCTCTCCTATAGTTATCCCTATATACCAAAAATCAGACATCCAGCTCTATTGGCTTGCTCAGAATGAGATATGTGCATAATTAATGAGCTACAATATGTGGCATCATAAGGTGTCCAATCATACCAGATATGAAGGGTGTAGCACTTGTGGTTACTGAGTTATGGACAAATATGTATATTTGAGGTCAAAGGTCACCGAAGTCATGTCACATTTTGTCAAAAAATTGTATTGCTAGGTTATCCCTATATACCAAATATAGTTATCAAAACAAACCACCAATTGTATGAAACATGGGCCTAAATACAGACAGACTGACATTCACAGACTGGCACAGAGTGATGACATTGACCCCAAGTGTGCCTTGGCCCATGGAGAGTGATAAAGATATAACAAAAAGCTGAATGTAATGATAAAATAGTTAAGTATAGGCCTACAGACACTGAGGGTGAATATGTTACAGCAATTTGATTAGTTTCTTTTCATTTTCTACTTCTGTGAAAATTTTTAAGACAATCAAACTGCAAGGCAGTTTTAATATGTAATTGACATAATTTAATTTAATATTTAATATTTAATTATTTTATATAATTTAATTGACATACATGTTATCTTTTACAAGCACACAGCAAACTGTTCTTGATTTTTCATTTACAATATTTGACATAGACTGAAATACATAACATGCAACCAATATTTACATTTTGCCCATGCACCAGATACTTGGAGAGATTTCAACATGCAATCATTAACTCAGAAACCCTATAGGGAAAAGTAAACATTGTTTTCTTCCAGAACAGCTGGTATATCCACATCTGGAGCAACTTACAAACTTAACCAATTACACAAGGATGATGACACAAGAGATAAAGTTAAACTGTGGTAAACTTGACTATTCCTTTCAAATCCTTACCTAACTTGATTGACATCTTAAACCATAGACTTTTAAAGTCCGTGCTTAAACTAAAATACACTGCATGTTTAATGGCACACAAAAATACATCAGGGGTGTACCATTTGATAAAAGGGGGTTGTCTGGAAGATTGATGAGGAACATCTTTTTTATCCGATACACTGTACATTCTTTTTTCCCACTATCCCACCTTTTCTTTTTGACAAACCTTCTGTGGCTGATTTTTTTATTGACATTTGTTTGGATTTTTTTTCAAAATCTGCCAGGACCCCCCCCCCCTCCATCACTCTTTAACATTGAAAAAAACTTTGAATATATTTGTTGGAACCAAACCTGCTGAATCACCTCAGCTATGTTTTCTCATTATTTTTTACCGCATTTCAACACCAAATACAGTTTACCATTTCAAATGCTTACTGAATCACAACATTATCTTAAACATAGGGCCAATGTCCCTGAAGCTACTATAGACATGGATACAAATTAAGTATTTCCTGACTGTATGAAATCATCTCACTAAGGTCATCCTAGGGACCTGTTAACCAAATATTAAAGCTGTCTGACCAGCGGTTTTGAAAAAAACAAGCGACCCAATAGTCGACAGAGCTCTGCTGTGTTATGTAGAGAGCAACTTTTTGTGACATATGTATTGATGAAGATGGTTGAGATCTTTGATAGCTCATTTCAGGATGGCCTGACCTAAAATGGCAACATTAGCTGCAAAAATACAAAATTGATGATTTCATCATAATTATGTATAAAAATGTATACAAAATATCAAAGCTATCACATGAGTAACTTTTGAGAAACAAATATTTTGACCAAAAATGGCAAAAATTGACCCAAAATACAAAAATTGAAGATTTTCATCAAATTTCACTATATCACACTAGGAGAACCCCCAGGAACCTGTATACCAAATATCCAAGGCATCAGACAAGTAGTTTTTGAGAAACACATTTTTTGACCAAAATGTCAAAAATTGCACCAAAAATACAAAATTGCAGATTTCATCATATATTCTACATATCATATTTAGTTTATCTGTAGGAACCTGTATACCAAATATCAAAACTGTCAGACGAGCGGTTTTGATGAAATAAATTTTTGACAAAAAAAAATTCCTTAAAAATACAGATTTGCATATTTCATCACAATTTGAACAAATCCAAATTGGGTTATCCTAGGGACCTGTATACCATATATCAAAGCTGTCAGATGAGCGGTTTTGATGAAATAAATTTTTGACCAAAATGACAAAAAAAATCCTTAAAAATACAGATTTGCATATTTCATCACACTTTGAACAAATCCAATTTGGTTATCCCTAGGGACCTGTATACCAAATATCAAAACTGTATGACCAGCGGTTCATGAAGAAGAAGATTTTTTAACCAAAAACGCCTTTTTTGGCACTAATTTGTATATTTTCAACAATATCAAAAAATCAAAAAAAGGACGATTATTTCAGGTCAGCCCAAAGTACTTTCATGCTAATTTTTCATGTTATCTGCTCAGTGGTTATTGAGATTTTCAATTTTGACTGTTTTTACATTTTTTCACTTAATTTGCATATTTTTGGCAATGACAACTTCATTTGAACAAAATCTCATCTACAGCCCATCATCCATGTACACACCAATATCAAGATAAGATGTGCAGCGGTTTTGGAGTTTTTGATGTTGACGGACAGACATACAGACATACAGACATACATACATACAGACATTTCCCTAGCCTATAAGAATAGCTTCCATTGCCATATATACATATGGCTATGGGAGCTAAAAAGTAATGCGTACCAAGTTTAATGCTTGGCGGTCATATCAATTGTTATTTGCCTTTGACCTCTTTTATATAACAGTGTGCCATCTTTGGCAACAGCCGTTACAATATTGAAAGTGGTTCACTATGGCCATTGCCATCGGGGTCAGTTAAACATGAAAAGAAATTGTACGAACGTCGTATAGGTGACATTGTAACCGTAATAATGAGAGTTTTTGCCGCTATTGCATGAATTAACTAATTCTTACCCTAAAGTGTATGTGTGTTTAGTGACGGCTTAGGCCCTGTTTGAGGAAAGAAATTGGTTACCTGACCAAATTGTCGGAACGTCAAACACGCTCGCTCCGTTCCGACAAGTTGGTCAGCCTCCACTGTGCATCACCCGACCAAATAAAACCTAAGCAGTTGGAAATTGTGAAAGTGATAAGAAAAATTAGTTTCCTCTAGTAGTTAGTCAGTGGCGCAAATATATTAGGCATCTGTATTTTGCATACGGCGATTCTTATATCACTACATATTAGCTCTGATATTTCTTCAATGTTGCCAAACTTTAAATAACAGAAATATTTACTGTAGAATCATGAAACAATGTAGATGACGAAATAAAGCACTGTCAATGTGGGCCTAAATAGTGACGCTGCAAGAGTGACCAAGCCAGGACAGAGTGCTATTTCCTGGCCACTCCGTCGACACAACGTCATATCTCTGCCGCACTAACAGTCTAGCCTCATTCGTAAAAGTTCATTCACTTGACACCATTGGGCAGCAGTTTTTAACCGGGGTGACGTGAAAAAATAAATCACGAAGAGTCTACGATACAACAAATTGCTCCTGGCACTTTTGTTTGTGCCATTGGGATATAGAAGGTACGATAGGAAGACTGCCCTTAAATTTGAGAGAACAAACATCCGTTCCTGGTTTAAATGTGATGAATGGTCTCGGATCAGTGTAAATATAATATGAAATAAGTATTTTTCCCATTTTGTTTCGTTGTAGGGAAACCGAATTGAAAATCATCCCACATGCCAAGGTAGTGATCGAGGGACAAGATGTTCGCCTGGAATGTGCGCTTTCTTTACATGGCAGTTCTGTACCGATATCATGGCTTAAGGTATCCGATGATCATGAGCCAATTTACGTGTCTCACGGGAAGACCGTGTATGACCCATGCTGCGAAATAGAAGGAAATGTTGAGGAAGGCGAGTATAATCTTCGTATCTACAATGTGACTGTCAATGAAGATGAACGAGAATGGCAGTGTGTGCATATTGAAGCCGAGCCACAAAGACAAAGCACTACAATCACCGTAATTGGTAAGATGTGCGCAAGTTTTTCACGCCAATTGTGTAACTATGTATTTGCATGCTTTCATATGGAGTGTCCATAGACAATATTATAGATGTCGATTTCCATCAGACGGGCTGCAATAAGCAAACACAACGACTTGCAATCGACCAATACATTCCAGAGATTAACCCTGAAATAGAAAGGACGGGGTGTAATAAGGGCAAACAAGAAACATTTCTAATACCTCATCTGTAATTTCGCGCTGGCAGTACACACGAAATAGATTAAAGATGGTACTGCGTCGCTAGGTATTTGATAGATTTGACTTTTCGTACAATGACATGTTCTTAAACTTGTCTTATCCTTCTGCAAATTTTCATGGTACAGACTTTTGATGATATATATTGTCTACGGAAATATGGACTGTATCCGAGATTTCATTGTGTCAGTAGTACTTTTTAATGAACAAGAATGTATGAGCAGTAATACTGTCAAAATTGAACAATTCAATCCATTGCAACTCTTAATATAAGAGCACTACGCCGGGTGATCTGCTTTCTTTCTTCAAGGGTAGGATTAGCCGAGGGGATTAGGCAGAAAGTTTGTTTGTTTTATTTGTTTTCGCGGATTGTAAAAATGACTAATACCAGAACACGGTTTTGCGGTTTACGTTTATTCGGCTATGCTCTCATGTATTTTAGAGTTAAAAAAAACGGCGTTATGGCATCATTTTTGAAATATATGTAGGATGAGAAACATACTTTTCATTTTTCTTGGCCTTATCCGCTTTGTTGTCCAACCTGTGTGCCGTGTAACAAGCGGCTTGGATAAGCTTGACTAATGCACCAGTGAGTCGGATGCCGATAGCACCAGGCAACAGTCCTCCTGCGCTGTATTATAGCTTTGTCAATACCAGTTCATTTTTTACGTCATATCCCCACATTATTACTGACAATACATTTCATTATACAGCATTGCCACCCCACAACGAGCATAACAATGCAAGGTGGTTTTTTTTGAAAACGAAAAAGGGCTGCGTATTTAAAAGGAAGGAAAGTATGGGATAAACCATGTAATACACAAAGCGATGAATCTTGATAATGAAGCACAACATTGATAATAATGTCTTACTGTACGATTTATCAATTGTTTTGAGCCCTTCAGCGTGCACTCGTCGTCTCCTCTGTCTGGCTCGCGCTCAGTATGCAGTCCACCCTCCGATACGCTGCAGTATGCAGTACTACTTGGTTAGCTTCGTTGCGGTATAGGTGAAACAGACCTTAGTACGCTTGCAAACTCCTAGACGATAATGGGTTTGACAGATAGCATATTATGCATGTCAGTGGCCATGTTAACTATGCAAGCGTGAAAGGCTACTCGAACCAGCCATAAACGGGACAACCAAGGTAGCTGTCATATCAACCTTGACCGGAAGTGTCTACGGAAATTACCACGGTGCCATTCAAAGTCTCGGTCTAAGGTCAGCAACTGCCAACACTCATGACGACCGTGGACTCTCCGTTGATCTAACATCTCGGCAAACTAGTTCTGATGCACTGACTGTAATCGGAGACAACTTTCATTCCTCGTTTTTTTGTCCTTGTCTGTGGTTTCATCTTGCTTTATTTGTTCTCGACATCGCGACGGAAACCCTCCAGTATGTTTGTCAACTGTACCTTTCAAACACCAGTTTACGTCGAGTTTTCTCGTTCGCCGAAATAAGATATAGTTTTTCTCAAAAAGGCATTGTACATTAGATTTATAGACACAATCACTGATGAAATTTAAACAGTTGAATGACATTGCTGATATGTTAATATCGTTGGCTATTGAATGCTGTAATAATGATCGTATTGGTGAGCTGATACCATGCCGCTCGCTGAACATTCCGTGTTCTTTATGTCTGGCACCTGCCTATGTCGGCTTTTTGAATGGCATGATATTGAAAGGTGATGTTTCAAGTTCGATATAGACGGTAGGGATGCAATTCCTTTCCATTTCCTTTAAAAAATACATCTTTTTTAAATTCAAAATTGAACCGTGAATGTGCTGCTCATTTTTTGTTTTGAATGTGCGTGTTCAGTGCAGTGCAGTGTGGAGTGCGGGAAATGTATACAGAATACAGAATCAAGGCCGATTATAGATCATGGTGGTCGACACTCTCTGGCTTCAAACTCAGTTTAATTTACCTTTTTATTTGTTTTTTACATCTACAAATTCACTGTTATTGCCAAAACTAATAAATAGCCATGGTGTACCCCTAATAAGTAAACTTTGCACTCCATAATGTACTCGTACATTATGTCGTGCAAAGTTTGCTTTGGTCCTTTATGGGCCGGAAGGTGTACATTATTGATTAAACATATCGGAATTTGTTGGAATAAAATTCGCGAGATAAATTAGACAAACGAATCGTCGGGGAAAGAATATTCACTGGCAGTGATTCGGCCATAACTGAGGTTCCCACACTTCACGAAATGTGCGATACATGCATTGACCAGCGTATAATACTGATTTTATGATAATGTAAACTCGAATTATTGTACATATTTTTAAAGCAGGGAGGGGAAATAACGGCATTGTTTGGCCTATCAATGTGTGTTTCATTCAAGAATCCTATAGGAGTGAACTGCTTAATTTCTGAAACCCCGTTGCAAGTTATAAAAGACTTCAACCCTTCGAAACTTATAATGGTGCTGAAGTGAAAACTCAGTGCTGACAGGCAGGTCGACGGCTCGGTGGAAATCATCCTAAATGATTTTCAAACAAATACGATTGGCATGCTGTGTATACTTAGATATTATTCCTTAATATTTTTCTTCATTCAGCGAAGAAAAATACAAGTGACGTAATGACCGCGTCACCACGAGTCGAAGACGAGTGGTAACACGGTCATTACGTCACGAGTATTTTCCGAGCTGAACGAAGAAA
Source organism: Ptychodera flava (assembly GCF_041260155.1). Lineage (NCBI taxonomy): Eukaryota > Metazoa > Hemichordata > Enteropneusta > Ptychoderidae > Ptychodera > Ptychodera flava. The sequence goes on along the minus strand of NW_027248354.1, from coordinate 572,008 downwards.
AATATTAGGGAATACTATACTAATTACATGCATAAGCCAAGAATTCGTTATTTTTTTGGCAAACGTAACCCTCTGAACCTGGCTCGGACATAAATGTCCGATGACGTCATAGAGTACCAGGGGGGTCAGGGTGCAAAGGGTTAAAGAGGTTTTCCATGACGATTCCGCATTTAAACTTTTGAACTACTTTAGGAATAATATCAGTACGCCGTGCGCAAGTTGTCAATCATTTCCAGTCGTCCGTCGCGTGCGTGAGCGAGGAACACGGCGTTCACGTTCGTTCGTGTATTGAGCAAATGCCAGAGGACCTCTCGGTCTACACGTACCTTCCGCAAAGTTATACTCTATTTCAAAGATAGCATAGGCCTAGAAATTTATCACAGACGAAGATACGCTATTTTTCGGGAACAAATATCGACTGAATCTCGACGGCGCAAACATTGTAAACATCGCGCCTGACCCTGTTTGCAACGCATCAGATGCTTACGGAACCCACGGTATAACGCGACCAGCTTCGAGAGTTCGTTGTTTCCGGAAATTATTCATAAAATTCCGTCGGAATATACAGGCGGTACACTCTTGTGCTTACTTAGTTCGGATTATTAATGTCGTAGTCTGTGAAAATATCGATTTCCTTACATGACTTTTGGAGGCATGGACAGCGCACTTGACCCCCTTGTTGCAGTGCAAACCGTATGTCTAACGCACAGGCGTGATGTTTACTGGGTAGTTTGTATAAGTGTAGTTTATGCTACGTTCCGACGTTCTCTTCCGTAGCTACGGAAGAGAACGTCGGAAAGTAGCATAAACTACACTTATACAAACTACCCAGTAAACATCACGCCTGTGGTCTACCGTGGTCGAGTCTACCATATGAAAGTACACAGAGAGTCGAATGCTCAGGCGTCGTCGACGTCCATACGAATACGACCCCATGCATATCGGCGACAAAACTAAACACGAGGTTTAAAAAAATACCTAGGTGATGTATTGTCAGACGCTATTAATCATGACTAATGTTTTCGATATTTTCACGTCAGACACATTTTGATCGTGGGAGAAAAACCGGCCGCCATGTTGCTTGTTATGATTTACGAGCACACCGAAGATCGACACAAAAAAGGTCCGACGCACCAAAATTGATGACATAGACACGGGTTGAAGTGACGTAAAACGACCAGAGAATAAATCTCGTGTTTTTTTTTCGGAGACGACGAACTTGGCTTGTGCATTTGATAATAGACTGTAACCTTTCTCAATGCTGAATTATATTATATCATGCTACCATGCGCCATTCTGATAGGACGAGAGCGATGCTAAAATATTGTTTTAGCACTGATAGCGGTGGTAAAACGAGCCCCTAAACAAGCATTTTTGAAAATTGCCCGGTCGGTGCATTTGAACGACGTGGCTCTGAACTTAATCCGAAACAGTCCGCTTTGTTTCAAAGACCGAGTTCGAATTTCGATACAGAGATAGTATGGTTCTGTAACTCACCCCTTGATGAAAATATGCGGTCTATGATGAAATAAATATCCGAAGCAACACATTTATTTTGGTATGATGATGTACAAAATTGTACAGGTAACAGTGCACTGTGTAGTTTGCTTGATCGATTCAGCAGGAGTCGAGACGCGACAAACCGCTCTTTAAAACAAAGCTACTACTAGTATTCGTTCATACACAAATAAATTGAAACTTCCTCACTGTAACGGTACGTCAAATATTCCTTCCTAGAGTTTGGGCTGTAACAGACCAGGGTGTTCTAACGATGTAGCCCAAAACTTGAAGAAGTTCAAAATAACAATGCGATCATTCCTGGCGACTGCGACGAAAATCGCTGTGTCAGCGTCCAGCTCTCGCTGAATCGGGCAACACACTCTGTTCGCATATTACAACTGTTCATACAGTCGCCGTAATCCATGTCTGGATTATTTCAAAACTGCACGTTTTCTAGCACAAATTATCCATCCAAAATATCCATCAAAAATAGAACCTGTAACCCCACTGCACCACCTCCTCTGCCGTCTGTCTGAATGTTACGACGGTTGGCGCACACCGGACTGACAGTGAATGAGACAAATCTATTTTTAGTGTACTACGCAAAAAAAAAGAAAAGAAAAGCAAGCGCTATTGTTTTTATGTAAATTTACGAAAAAAATTGTTACTTTTTCTTTGCTTTGAACTCTTGACCCATTTCTGTGTCCGAAGCAGTTCGTATTGCATGGAAATATTAATAAAATTTTGATGAACGTAATGCGTATGTTATCGTAGGATATTTTGTTCGTGTGTTGTCAACGTAATCCAAACTTATAAAAATGCTCGGTCTCGGGCGATGATTTTCCGACGTTCGATCTCTCAGACGTCAGTTTTCTGCATTTTGGACTGAAACTGACGAAAATGCCGGACCAAGACGACAAAGACACACAAGTTGATATAATATAATAGCAATAACCCCCTTCGCAGTCGGGTATACACTCGATTTTGGTACAATTCGCTCCATATAGCACTCGCCTATCGGCTCGTGCTATATGTCGCGCATTGTACCAAAATACGTGTATACCCTCCTGCGGCGAGGGTTATTGCTTAAAAAGCCGTTGCTTAATCTTGTAAATTGTTTTCTTATTTTGTACATTACATCACTGATTGTCGGCTTACGTTCAATGTAAGCTGTCTATGTTCAATTTCTGCCCGCCACACCTTCCTTATAGACAATTACACATGGGCGGGCTGTTAAGCGTAACCGTCGCCCTTAGTTGGCTTATGACCCGATTATTACAATGATAGCGAGACAAACATGTAAAAGATATACTCCCTTCATTAATTTACAAATAGGTAAATGGAATTGATTTTTGACATGTATCGACGTTAATTCGACTAATCAGGCGATACATGAACAATCGCTTCAAATATATTTGTGACTCTTATACATTTGTTAAAGTTGAATCATTGCTACGAGACTAAGGCAAGATAAGCATGAATTTTTCCCCACAGTACCTGTAAGCGACATAACCATTGAGAAACTACCGAAAGGAAACATATCGGCAACAAAGCCTGTATACGTCTGCGAAGCAAAGAGAGGAAACCTGCTGCAAATGTTACGTTGTTCAAAGACGACAATCCTGTTGGTGAGGACGAAGAGTGGTCGGAGCAAAGAGTAGTTGCTGCCTACAAAGACAAGACCGAAGACAGCTTGGCCATATTTGCACCTCAAGTGACTGAAAACGTTGGTGTGTCTGTTCTTTTTTGCCAAGCTATTCAAATACCTGGCAGCATTTGCAAGAACAGTTCAAAGATATACGTGAATGGTAAATATGTGTTTTTGATTATATATTTGCAATAGTCAACAAGACGCTCACGTGACCTACCTTACATTAAAAGTCTCTTTATTTTCACTCTGGTCCTCTTGACTTTCAGAGTTCTCATTGTTTCATTATTTTAGTAATGCAAGAAATTCAGTAAACGACAAATTCTTATACAACATATACAGACAAAGTATTCTATGAGCTACAAGATATATAATGATGGCGTCATTTGCCTTTTGAAATATAATATGTATATACATATATACACACGTACGTTAGTCTGCCGCACCAACTCATAGCAAGTGAAGATCGAACATAAAAATTAAGGGGTGTGAATAAACGTAGCGTTAATTCTGTTGCTTTGGGATTTTGTAGCTCTGAAAAGGGCCGTTAATGGTAAGGATCGTTAGTCCTCGAAAGGACTGTTTTTGCAGCCGACTGAGATTTTAGCTGGGCTTCCTTTGAGTGCACATCGGGAACCACGAAGGCTTTCGGTGAATACGCCCTTGGTTGTTCAGTGACTTTGTCGGACGATCTTCTTTTGTTTTCCCGTTCGTTGAATTCTAAATACTCGATATTGTCGACGGTCTTCTTTAAGACAACTTCCCCTGTAGCATCTGCCGACTTTCTTGACATCCCGGAAGCCGAAGTGCTTTGGTTATTCAACCAAACAACAAACAACAACGCTTCCGGGGACGGATGTGGGGACCGATAACGCCTTTCTCAAACAACGTATCTTCTTCGCGTCCGGAGAGCTCTTCAGCGGCTTATTTCCCTTAGGGACTGGACATAAATTACTGGGGGGGGGGGGGCGGTGTTTTATTCGAAAAACCTCTGCATCAAAAATTGTGACCCTTCAAAAGTTCATGCACAATAATTAGTGACCCTCCCCCTTATCCTTGCATGAAAATAAGTGACCATCCCCTGTTACTCAATAACCCCTACAAACCCGCAATGTGTTCAAGACCTCCTTCTGACTTGCTATACTTTTTAAGTCGCCCATCCTGAAAGGAAGGCAGAGTGTGACCGATATAACGCGTTGTCCAAAAAATGTCAAATCATATGTGTGTGATAATTCATGTAAATGTACCTTGCTTGAAGTGGCAGGTAAAAGTGCATGCCTGTACAAAAAATGTAATTTTTTAGATTTCATCGATAATGTTGATTCACTATACATGGTAGTCAACTATAAGAAAACTATGAACGTGTATTTTCCAGTATAAAACTAGCAATATCTGTTCATCTATAGATGTTTAATAACTGATATTTATCATATACCCATGCCGATATTGCTACATCCTAGTGACGTTCAACGTAAAATATCAGCCGTGATATTTGACACTAAACGTCGAGATATGCACGATGAAACGTCATCAGTTTTAGAGTTTTCCCGAACTACATTAGCAGTTTGTTGGTAAACAACGTAAACAACAAAATGGCTGCCGCTCCCCGCCTGCGAAGCGATGTCGCCGACGTAAAAGCTTGAAGGGCTTCGAGGAACACGGGTATTTCTGGTTGCAAAATACGGAAATATCACGTTGAGTCTTGAAGTGTTTTCCCTTGGTATTTTTTTGGTCAAGTTCTAGCAAACATTCTGCCTTTCACACGGCGACGGCACTGTGCACGGTCTCCACCGAACAGATAGTGAGCGCGCGCGTGGCGTGACAGCGATGTGGCGCACGCGACGACTGTTGACATGGCAACTCTAAAGGTAAACTAACAAAATGGCGTCCCCTCTCCGCGCGAGCTCCGTGCCGTACGACGATCGAAATCAGGATGGATTTAAAGCTGAGCAGTTTTTGATCGGTTACAGTTGTAATAGCATATTGCACCTTAAAATGTTCCTTCTGTATGACGATTTTTTTGTATCCCGGTGTTTTTCTTCTTGGGTTTCATTGAGATATGGACGACTTGCAGCGATGTTTGCGCGTGATGTTGACATATTCATCGTATACTTTATGAATGGAGCCTGTTCACATAAACATTCTGATATTTATGCGCGAGGCGTAATAAAGTAAAGCCTCAAAATTAAAGGTTTTTCGTTCTATTAGTAAACATTCCCTAAAATTATGGGCATGGGTATATGATAAATCGGTTATTACCCAATATCGCCTGTTCCTTGTGTCGTATCAGCATGAGTGTCATTTGTGCTGCGTCAGACATGAGACGAAGTAGAGTGTCTGACGCAGCACAATGACACTCATGCTGATACGACACAAGGAACAGGCGATATTGGGTAATAACCTCTAAAGTATACTTGATTAGCATGGGTTGTTTACAAGTGCACATGTGAATAAGATATTTGATTTTGGAATTTCACTCAAAATGTTGATCCACTATACATGGGAGTCTATGACAAAACTGTAAAAAAAAATTTCAGAATTAAAAATATGCACTATTTGTGCATATATGGACCCTGAATAATTGACATAATTGTGCTTGATTAGAAGAGGGTGGTAACACGTGCATCTGTGTACAATAACTTTGTTTTTGGAATTTCGCATAAAATGTTGATCCATTATACATTGTAGTCTATGATGAAACTATGAATAATTTTTTTTAAATACAAAACTTGGCAAATCTGTGTATTTATGTATGCTTGATTATTGATATTTATGTTCTTGATTAGACTAGAGTGGTTACAAGTCCATGTGTGTGCAAGAAATTTGATTTTTGAATTTCACCGAAATGTTGAATTCACTATACATGGCAGTCTATGATGAAACCCTATTAACATTTTTTTCCAATACAAAACTAGGTAAATCTGTGCATTTATGTACACTTGATTATTGGTATTAATGTCAATGATTAGACTAGAGTGGTTTCAAGTCAATGGTTGTGCAAGAAATTTGATTTTGGAATTTCACTGAAATGTCGATTCACTTTACATAGCAGTCTATGATGAAACTATGAATAATTTTTTTACAATACAAAACTAGGAAAATCTGTGCATTTATGTACACTTGATTATTGGTATTAATGTTCATGATTAGACTAGAGTGGTTTCAAGTCAATGGTTGGGCAAGAAATTTGATTTTGGAATTTCACTGAAATGTCCATTCACTATACATGGCAGTCTATGATGAAACTATGAATAATTCTTATCCAATACAAAACCGGGTAACCTGTGCATTTATGTACACCTAATTATTAGTATTAATGTTCATGATTAGACTAGAATGGTTTCAAGTCAATGGTTGTGCAAGAAATTTGATTTTGGAATTTCACCAAAATGTTGATTCACTATATTTTGTAGGCTACGAGGAACTACAACTAACTTATAGGTTATCTGATCCTCAATTGTTATTCAAAAGTTGTTCGACCTGAAGCTTCCAGTTGTTATTGATGACATTTTGCACTATTCTGAATAGTTTGTATTCTGTCAATGTCCTCAAAAAAATAAAAAACATGTACGTACATACACCCACATGAACGTTTGACACCAACCTATACCCAACCCAAGAATGTCAAATAAGTGATCTCCCAAATTGTTATTGAAAGAGTCATTATAGGGGACAGTTATGCACAATATAGGAGTTGAATAAGTATAAATCATGACAACTTAAATCAATGTGGCTGCTTGGATCATCAATACATTGTTTATTATACCTGAAATTTGCGCCCGAAGGGCGCGCCGAAAATGGAAATGGCAGAAAATGAAAGTGCCAGGAGGTATTTTTACTTTTTTCAGTATTCCATATTCTTCAATACGTGCTTATGCAATTTCAGCTTTGATGCATGAAAAAAGGTGACCCTCCCCCATAGGCTTGCACAAAATTTTATGACCCTTCAAAAATGCTTGCACGAAAAATGGCGACCCACCCCCAAAAAACACCGGCCCACCCCCCCTGTAATTTATGTCCAGTCCCTTACCTTGCGATTTTAACTGAGAACGTTTCGCCTTGAGTGTTTCTTGCGAATGTCGAAATTGCAGATCACGAGAGATGGAAAACGCGTATCCGTTCTCACTGAGGTAGCGGTCGATTCCCCTCTGATACGATGTCAAGGTGTCCGGTTCATATTCTGCACCGTCTTTTTGCCGAACACCTGCAAAAAAACTGCCGAGGTAGCCGTCAAGTTCGTCCGGAGGAATATCGTGCACAGGTCTCGCCTCAGTTGGTCGCATTGCTGTCATCCATTTTTGAAATTGGTTGACAGCACAACTCGTAGCTCTTACGGTATTTTTCGCGTTGTTCCTCGACATGATGTTGTTTGTAGCTTTCCGAAAATTCGACGTATCGCGAACTTAGGGCCACGGTCGGAAGCAGAGTTGTGGTCACAGTCAGAGCCGGTTGTATTTGTTCCTCGTCAGTGAAAAAAAATCGGTTTCCGTCACGCTAAGTTCTTCGGCTAAGCGAAAGATTACACGAATGTCTTCATCCAAGTCGTCTCGTTCGGCTCGCGTTTGATCAGCCAAAGTGAGCAGGGCACTCCCTCCGACTTGAGGGACGTCTCGACACTAGCACTTATCACATACACAAGCCAAGTTTGTCATCTCTTGACAAAAATACGGGATTTATTCTCTGGTCGTTCTACGTCACGACAACCCGCGTCTATGTCATCAATTCTGGTGCGTCGGAACTTTTTTCACGTTGACCTCCAAGTGCTCAAATGTAAACAAACAATACATGGCGGCCATTACCCGCTTACTGTGCATACAATCTTACTTCCGAACACGAAAAGTGGGTGGGTTTTGAAGACCAGGGAAATGAGGGGTTGAATAGGATATTCTAATAAAAAACACATGTGAAAATACGAACGCAAACATTCCGAACGATCGGCATAGAAATATTTGGTGAATTAATAATGGTACCAAATATATACCGGCAACACTGCTAGCGAAGGGCGTTGGGGCCGCTTGCTGTGGAATGCCGTACGTGCCAGACCACGGCGCCGACGGCAAGCTTTCCATAGTCTGAGGGTAGAAATAAAATTGGCGTGTGTGAAAAGTAAGACAACTATGTTCAAAAATTTGAGCAGTTATTACTCAGACTTAACACGTTTATGTATGTTTAAAACAGTGTGCAATTACGACGATATTTCATAGATTTTAGATAGAAAATGTGTCTATATCGGTTGAAAGTTAATCAGTTCGAGATCATGGACGAAGACTTCAACATTGCCGAGCTCTTTGCTCTCGCCGATCAACTCACAAACGACGAAATTTTCAAGGAGGCGCCACAGTCCGATCAAACTCAGCGAAATAATCGATACGCGACTTTCACTCGCTCTGAGGAGAATGATTTGTTAGTCTTCAGAGGAAAAAAAAACACTGTAAAAATCACCAACACGGCCGTCACCCAGTTTACCGAGTACGTTCAGTTTGCCGACCCTCTGGAGACCAGGCCAATCGAAGATATCCCGGCGAATGTTCTGGATGACTACTTATCCAGTTTCTTTCTCAGCACACGTCAGAAAAATGGTCGTGAATATGAGCCAGATACATTAACTAATTATCAGAAAGGCATCGACCGTTATCTCCAAGAAAAGAACTACGGACTTTCCATTTCGAGAGATAACGAATTCAAGCGTTCTCGAAACGTTTTGGCAGCAAAGCGTTCGGAACTGAAAAAACAAGGGAAAGGAAACAAGCCACATGCTGCCGAAGCATTGACGGAAGACGAAGAAAAGATCATTCGCGAGAAGAATATTATTGGAGTACATTCCCCCAAAGCACTTCTGTATGCTGTTTGGCTGAACAACACCAAACTGTTCGGTTTCCGCGGCGGCCAAGAAAACCGTTCACTGAAATGGGGCGACATAAAAATCAAGCACACGGCAACAAACCTCGCGTACTTAGAGTTTAATGAAAGAGCTACGAAAACAAGATCGGGGCAAGTCGGAAAATCTCCACGTCCGTTCAATCCCAAGATGTTTGCTACACCGGACAATCCAGAAACGTGTCCCGTCGAAACATTCAAGGAGTACGCTCGTCGCCGTCCCCAAGATTTCAGCTCCGATGACCACCCGTTTTACCTCGCGATTATCTACAAACCCGACGCCGAGGTGTGGTTCAAACGCCAAGCCATGGGTGAAAATAAATTAGCCACCATCGTTCAGTCAATCGCGGAGGAAGCTGGAATTCCCGGGAAAAAAACCATAGTGTACGGAAGGCTTGTGTCTCACGACTTTTACACGCTGGCGTACCTCCAACTCAAGTCCAGCAGTTGTCCGGACATTCTTGTGTACAAAGCGTGAACACATACGCAGTGGCATCGCTCGACCAACAACGCGAAATGTCCGACATATTGAGTAATCCAGAGCCGTGGCAAAGCAAAGCCTTATCGATGGCCAGACAGTCAAGACCTTCGGTACCACGGCGCCGTCATCTCAAGTACCTGCGACCTCACCGTGTGTTACCAGCCCTTACAAAAAAACATACCGGAAAGTAGATGTAATGTATACTCAGACCCTGTGAAAAGTATCATTTTGGAAAAAATTGTAGTAAATGCATATACTTGAATCCTACTGCACATGCCTCAGGTAAGAAAAAATTTGAACGAAGCTGCCCCAAGAAGTAGTTTGCAGTGTCCGACTACGCTCAGTCCCTACAATTGTGCTGCAAATCTTCATGAGAGTGTAAGGTTAGAATTGTCAACAGTTCCAAGGCTATGCGAAACCTACATAACTTTGCAATAGCCATGGTCTGTGCCAGAGTTCATCATTACAGAGTCTAAACTTAACTGTGCACTCTAAGCAGATAACTGCAGTCTGAGTCAGAAATTGCGAAGAAAATTTACAGCAGAGTCTAAGTCAGATATATGGATAGTATGGGTACGCTTCAAGTGTACACTCCGACTGGATGGCTAACTGACTTCTGAAATCAGGGAGTGAAATTGCCACAGATTGAGACAGCAACATCTATTTCACACATTGCTTGTGCCAACTTGTGGTATTCACATGTTCTTTAATGCTCAACCATTTCATCCAGGAGACTACATTTAGAGCTGACAAACTTGCCTTCGCATAACTATGAAATAGCATGATGACAAAGTGTTCTAAGTTTGTGTTCTTCTTACACAAGAACTGCACTTCAAAAACTATATCATTGTTTGCAATCATGCATGACTTTCATCTAGAGAGGGGGACAGGGGGATTCCCCTCAGCTGACATGTTGGCACCCCCAGTAATTTGTCAAGGGGGGACCTGCCCCATGAAATGGCACCAGTCACACCTTAGAGATACAGGTAAAACACATGCATGAACTGGTGAAATCCCCCCTAAATTTTCTGGTAAAGGGGGACCCCCCTGTTGATGCCATCCTAGATGAAACACTGATATTAAATAAAACTGCATCTACAAAATATTTAATATACAGTAAATTCATCTTTATTTAATTTTAAATCAGGCACATTGCATGGTCCAAATCAGTCTTTTCAAATGTATTAGGAACGTGACAAACAAAGTTACAATCTTTGTTGAGTGTAGCAACAGAAACCATTACCTCATAAAATTTGGCTTACAGGGATGGCCACAACTGCTTGTTTTTCTTTATAACACGATTGGAACTAATTTGGGAAAATTGGATGAGAGTAATTATTAGGAAAATGTAACGAAATCGAAATTTTTACAGCTGAATTTTACAAAATGATAGAATAGTGTAAATTTTGAAATATTGTTCTCATCGGACAAAACAACGAAAACACAACGATTATTGCATACCTCTTTCATCGGATTTATTTTATGAAAATAAGTTCATTTTGTGTAAATGTACTGAAGAAACGAGACAAAATGCTTAAAATTCACTAATTGACGAATTTTGAGTCAGGGCACTTTTGAAATGCCCCTGACTTTTTCATGATTTTAAGGCTTCATAAACACAAAATTGAGTCAGGGCACATTTTAAAAGACCGTGACTGACTTAACTGTAATCAATCGAAAAGCTTCATTTTGGTCAAGGAAAATGACAAACTGACATTATTACTAGTGTTTCAGTAATGAAGAAACTACAGACAAACTCTCATATTTTCATCCAAATGTGAATATTGTTCATATGTTTTGAACAATATTGTATTAGATACTATCATGCACTGATTCTTACTCATAACATTTCAACAGCATCGTAAATTGTGTATAAAATTTTAAAGATGGTAAGCAAATATGGTGTAAAATTTGAGAAATTTGTAAAATTCTTGAAAAATTCTGCTAATCCAATTATCCCAATTTAGTTCCAATCGTGTTTTATGTAAAAGTTAAATATGTGGAATAGAACAGTGAAAAGACTGTCAGTCACAATTTTTTCTTTCATCTCTTCAAATTGATTTATGACAGCAAGATGTTCTACCCTTTTGCAAGCACACACATCTGAACAGAAAACTGGATTGGGACAATAAAGTATGCACTTTACCTTCATACTTGTTGTACACAATGAAAAAAATTGTAAGTAATGTGGTCAAGCAGAAATAGCCTGTACTTAGGATATTACCCGTAAATTCAGTAGCATTCCGTACCTTTCTTGAGGGAGATCATTCACAACAATGTAAACAGGCCAAACACTGAATTTTTATGAACAGAAAAGTGCTACACCATCAAAGTTGATTTGAAAAGAGACATGTAGCTCCTGGTTTTTCTTTTCATCATCAGTTTGGATGAAGAATCCATCTGCTTGAAGATGCTTCTTGTACAGCTTTTCGTCCAGAACATCTTGTATGTGTTTGGTATGATTCTGTAGTGTCTTAAATATTGCAGACCACTATGTTTGCCTTCTCCTCTACAATAAAGAATATAAAGCAATAAATTATCTGTATACTGCATGTTCTGCAAAGCTTCATATTATTATAAATGCCCCCCCAATAGTATCCTATGTTCACTGTATGCAATAGTTGTATATATTTTAATATGCATGTACAATTGTGTAATTCAATAAGCTTTACAATAACACTATTAAACAAAATATGACTTCTCTTAAATTGTGTCCTTTGTTTAGTCTACTGCAAGGCAGATTTTCCTATTTGTACATTCTGTACATTGGCAAATAACAATGTCTAAATTGAAAATCTTCAATCTTTGGTTATGTAATTTTGAGCTACATACTGACAAAGCAACATGGTTTTAAAGAAGCCTGTATGTCAAGTAAAAACCAACCTATGGAATTATGTCGATCAATACTCTGTGCAGTAGATGGTTGATTTTTGCAATTGGCTCTATCAAATTCAGTCCATTCACGCATTTAGAAACAAACTATGCTGTCCGAACATAAATAATTTAGGGCAAATACACACGCATCTACAGTTCAATACCTTTTTAATTTTTGCTGAGAAAACACAGTGTATGGAAAGTAGATGGGAAAGTATTAAAAGTGAGGGGTGACTGAGCAATTGATTTAAAGAATTTAGGATGTGAATAGTTATTTTAATCACGCAAAGAATATGCAACATATCAAAATATTGGACTACTTACGTGAGAATCAATGGCATTGAAAGCTGCTCCACTATCGGTAGTCACCATGCACCAGTACTTCCGCGTTCCGGTTCTGCATTTGCCTCTCCGACCACTTCACTCTCGAAATCATCTAGTTCAGAGTTGTTGTCAATGTCAGTTTGCTGTTATACCATCATAAACTCGTAATAACTGGTTATCATTTTGTTATGTGGAATTTCGGTATGCACATCGCTGCAAATGCCGTTTCGAGGTGACGACGAAGGCGTATCACTGCACTGTGCCACGCGTACAACGCGTACGATCACCAGCTGTTTCTGAACCATATTGAAGCTTCCATGTGAAGAGACACATTGTCACCGATGGCTGCTTCTGAGCTTGCGAAACACTATGTCATCGTTGCTGTTCCATCGCCATCTTGTCATTCGTTGTAATCCTTTATGTGGGCTTTTCAAATGGCAAAGGTAAAACAGTGATCGTTTTTCTTGTAGTTGATCGACGATATCGTTCCTTGTTGTTTACTGCGTCCGCCATGTTTGTATGATGAATGGTACCGTATGCAACACGCATTGCCGTTGGCTCTCACAAAGGTCAAGGGTCAGTGTCACTTCGTTCAACATCCAACTGTCATAATAGTTTTCGCTTGGGAACCAATTTGAGGGATAATTTTTGTTCATTTGTTAGTTTAAACTATAAAAACAGGTGATTCACTTAGTTTGAAATTATCTAAAGACCTTATCACTGCATTACGAATCTAACCAATGACACGCAATGTTTTAATTCTGGCGGTACTGCGCACGCGCAAATTGTCCCGGCGGGTAGATTTGGAGACTGGATTTCAATCAACAGCAGCTGAGAGCAGTGTAACCGTATCGTCCGCAAAAACTCATTCTAGCGAACTATAAATCGTCAAACAATGGGAAAATCAAGAGGCAAGAAAGTATCTACTCACTTTGGTGACCATGGTAAGTATTCAATATGAAGTTTTATGGTTTCAGTCGTGCAATATTTCGAGTCATCGTTATTCATCGTATGCACTGGTAGGCATATGCATTTGACCTTGGTTCATGGATACACAAAACCGGCCAAAACCCGACAATCTTTGTATCTTAACTATGATCAGACCTAATTCCCATACATTTTTGAAAGACATTGAGGTATAATATCCGCACTGAACCATGATTATAAGTTAGAAAATTTGTATCATTGTCTCCACAATGTAAGGAAGGGTTACGTAATAACAGACCATTCAATTCCACGGTATCAGTGATTGTCCGTTAATTCCGAGCTAGCCCATATCACGTGCATCTTCAACCAATCATTTGTGACAATTCCGGTGGATTGCATGGCCAACAGCATGACAGACCCAGAAAACATGTTATCAATGGACCATGCAGCTCCATCGTCATATTTTTTCGTTAAATCTATCTATCTATCAAACAAATTTATAAAGCGCCAAATATCCAAAGGTAAATACCAATGCTCAGTGGCGCTAAGAGTTCATAGAAAGGCTCTCTGAAACATGTAACTTTTTAAGCGTCTTTTGAAAATGTTAATGTTAGCGGAGGTTTTAATGTCAATGGGTAGAGAATTCCAAAGAACTGGAGCTGCTGAAGAAAAGGAGCGGCGACCATAAGAAGTCATCTTCCATCTAGGTGTGTGCAGAAGAAATTGTCAGATGAACGGAGAATGCGTGATGAAGAATGAGGCGTGATTAAATTCCTGATGTATAGTGGGGAGAGTCCATTTAGGGCTTTATAGGTTAGGAGCAAAAGCTTGAAGACAATGCGATAGGATACCGGAAGCCAGTGAAGTTGCCTAAGGACAGGGGTAATATGTTCAAATTTCCTGGTCAGTGTAACAATTCTGGCTGCTGTGTTTTGGGCATGTTGTAAGCGTTGAAGCTGAGCGTCAGGCAAACCATATAGTAAGGAATTGCAGTAATCCAGCTTTGCAGATATAATGGCCTGGATAAGGGTAGCACAGGAGATCTTTAGACAAGTATTTCCTTATGCGTCCAATTTTGCGGAGGTGGAAGTGGATAGCACGGCAGGTGGCACTGACATGTTGTTGAAATGTATAGTTATCATCGAATTCAACACCAATGTTCCTTGCAGAGGTTGTAGTTTTAATAACACTTGAACAGATGTTGATGTTGGTGAGTAGAGACGGTGACCGATCAAATTTGGAACGTATTAAGATGACTTCTGTCTTAGAGTCATTTAACTTGAGTTTGTTTTGTGTCATCCAACTCATTATATCTTTACCGCATCTTCGACAGAGGAAACAGCAGTGGTGATAGCAGATTTCTTAAAGGACAGGTACAGTTGGTTATCATCGGCGAATAGATGAAACTGAATTTTATGATGGCGGATAAGCTGACCAAGAGGTGAAATATACAGCGTAAATAATAGTGGTCCCAGGACAGATCCTTGGGGTACTCCAAATCGTAGCAATTGAGCAGGGGAGTATTTTCCATTTATTGAAACTAACTGGGATCTGTCTGTGAGGTATGAATGGAGCCACTGCAGAGCAGTCGATGTAATCCCAAGATTTGATAAACGCTGTAATAACATGTGGTGATCGATGGTGTCAAACGCTGCCGATAGGTCCAATAAAACAAGAAGAACAATGTGACTGGAGTCAAGTGCTGTCAGAATATCATTGTGAACAAGGAGAAGTGCTGTTTCAGTACTGTGGTGTTGCTTGTAAGCAGATTGAAGTGGCTCTAATAGATTGTTTTTCTTTAAGAAGTCTTTCAGTTGAGCAGCAACTACTTTTTCAAGTACCTTGGAAAGAAATGGTAGATTTGAGATTGGACGGAAGTTTTTGAGAATTTCAGGATCAAGCGTTGGTTTCTTTATGATTGGTGTGACGATTGCAGACTTCATTGAATGGGGCACAAGACCGGATTCCAATGACAGATTTAAAATGATCCACGTGATGATCGTGAGTAATTTGTCAAGACACAGCTTGACAAATGATGTTGGGATCGGATCTAACATGCTTGTTTTATTTGGTGCATTCTGGATGATGCCACGAACTTCTTCCTCAGAAATAGGTTGGAAATGATCCAGAAATTTTGAAGAAATGACTTCTAGTTTCTGAAATCATCAGCTGAGCTTTGTGCATCGAGGCTTGAACGAATATCTGTGATCTTTTGATTGAAGAAGTCACTGAAACGGTTACTCAATTCAAGATCGGATGTGTGAGAAGGAAGCAAGTTGTTATTTGGTGATGATGAAATGGATGACACTATTTTGAAGAGAGACTTTACATCATGTGCATTCTTATCGATGAGATCTTTGTAATATGTTCTCTTGGCATTGCGGATCAGAGAGTTGGTGTTCTTGCATGATTCACGATATATCTGCCGGTGAACTTCAAGTTTCGACTTTCGCCACAGTTTTTCCGCACGGCGTCTATTTTTCTTGGCAATAGCGATTTCCGGTGTATACCAATTACAGTCTGGTCTAACAGTTAGAGTACGTTTTTGTACCGGTGCATGCTTATTAAGGAGTTTACTGAGTTAGTTTAGTATTATAATTATTGACAGCATCATCAACTTATATTAATAAATGTGAAATTTATGAAAGAGTACACTGCAAATACTGTAATTGCTTTTAAAGACAAAACTTATTTTTCTATTTGGCAGCAAACATTTTACCTGCCTGTGCCATTCTGAGCAGTACAGGTTTACTGATGAAGTTCTTCATAGTGAATGTGTTTTATATTTTTTAGAAACTGCATTTTTGTGAAAGTTGTCAAGTACTTTGATTACACAAATATTGTAATAAACAAGGTCACATACTAATTTTATTTTTATTGCATTCAATATTTCTTACAATGAAGATGCTGGCAGTTATACCTGGTTCAAGAGTATTTACTTATGAAGAGCAGATGAACAATGCAAGGAATAAATGAATACACTGAAAGAGTCTGGGACCAAGGCAGCACTCTTCTGCTGCAATGCTTCTACAAAACAAAGATCTGGTTGAAAAAAACTTGAAGGGAGCTAACTGTCGTGAAAGCATTGATCCTAATACTGTTTCTGCAATTATTGGTAAGTTTCATATATTCCTTTCTCTTTCCCTACAAGCACCTCACATAGTGCAATGAGTGCAACTTTATGTGAAATTAACATATTTTGTATTTTTGCTCACATGAAGTCCATGCTGACTATTGTTATCTAACTATTGATCAACAGATACTGATGGAAGCAGAAGTGACGATGGAGATGGCAGTATCCATGGCAATAAATTTCCTGAGCATTCTGGTGTACAAATGGATACTGATATTGACTGATATAACTAACAGTGAGTGAAGCATTCCATGAATCTGTCAAACTTGTTTCAACGCAACAGAGACTTCATACTCAGAGAACATTTCATCATTACATTTTTCACAATGCAAGTACAGTGAAACCTATCCTTAGAACAAACCATCTCAAACTGTGCAATCATTTTTACTGGACTGCTGTTTTCACATTTCACTATTTTACAGAAAAGATATGTACATTTACCTTATAATGAAGTGTGACATCACTCAGGACAGTACATTAAGCAATTTTACTATTTGTCAACATGCTGAACATCAACAATGCAAGTTTGGATATTTTGTAAAACCTTTTCACTTCCGACAGTACTTTGATAATGTTGTCAAAATACAGTACTCATGCCGATAAAACAAACTTCTGAGAAACTGTATTTTACCTCTTTGTTTCAAACTGCTGAATTGAACACAAGAATTTTATTTCTTGCTCCAGCTTCAACAGTGTCATACTGATTTTTTCACACCATTTTGTACATTCAAGTTTTTTGGTGAAATTGTCATTTATAATGATATTTTTAACTCTGCTGTTTGAAATATTAATGCTTATTTGAAGATTTTTTTATTACACAAGTGCCGATAAGTGCTAAAATTAATGGCAAATATTTAAATGTATTGGTTTATAAGTTAGTCTGTCACTTACAATATCCTAAATTGCTCATCACAAATTTTCTAAAAATACAAGAGTTAGAATTTTTGGACTCAAATATTTGAACGCACACAACAGTAATGGTAACGTCATCTTTCAAAATATGCATTGTTGTTGTTTATATCTTTCACACTGTTATTAAAGTATGATCACTGTTGTTAATTAAGCAATATGATTGTTTCAGTGTGTGCTTTGAATAAGAGACAGGAAAATGAGGTGAGTGTTGCTGTTGACAATCAACATCAAGAGACTAAGGTAACTTATCAATACTGCATGAATGAGTAACCCCTATCGATCACACACCCCCCCCCCCCCACCCCTGCAGTCGATGTGATAATGGATGACTAGCATATACATTATGTGTACTTGTTTATGCTCGACGAAATCAAGTACGCCCTGTGTACACTTTTTTACCCCTCCACAACAAGTACACTCCATGCATACTTTTTTCACGGAGGTTCCCTAAGATTAAGTACGCTCTACGTATACAAAAGCGTTCCAATATTGGATAGCTTTAAGTAGCATCACATTGGATTCTGTGTACTATATAGGTACACTCTATGTGTAAAACATGTATCTTTTTTCTTTACTGATTCTGTACAAAGATAATACATAGTTTTGAGAAATATGTACACTTCACGGGCTACATAAAGTAGGCAAAATGTAGGGTGAATTTTGGTAAGGGCAGTACCAGTCATCAGCAGGCATCCACATCAGGATTTCTTAACGGGGCATTTATTTATGGTGGAACGTTTACGTTCAACATCACATCGACAAATAACACTGATCGCCAGTGGCCCGAAAGTCCGGTACGTAAGCGTTACAGGAGAGCGATAATTTATGATTCATCAGACAGTTCACAAGAGCAAATTTGAACATTGTGTTGTTGTATAATGTTAAGAAGTATACACGTTCCGATTTTCAGTTTCATGTTAAATTTATTGTACATTATTTGCTTTTTCAAGTTACAGAGTTGTAAACATAAACGACTTTCCTGTTAGGGAGGTCAAGCGTTCATTGTAATTAAAGTTAAACGTTCTTTGAAAGGTATACGTACGCGTGTAGTGATAATTTTTGGAATAGATATGCAAGGTAACCGTGACAAATACGTATACACAGAAATCAATGAAAATGACTACCTGTCTCTAGAATTCGCCTATATCCAAGTCTCAAAAAGTAAATGTCAGGAGGTCCATTGTCAGGCTCCATCGCGTCAACTTGTCCTGCAGTTGTGTACACCATGGCGGTACTAGAAATGAGACTCCACATGTGCATGTACCAGGCTGGCCCTTTCCTTATAGTCAGTACAGGGTCATCTCTCTTTGAAACCAGATCAAACTAGGCTAAGATGATTGTCTAAACTAAGCAAAACACTGCTTAATCACGAAGCGAAAAGCCTGTAAACTTGTCCTGTAGACATCACAACAACGTTCGTCCATAACAGACACGCCAGACCAAACATCCAGTCACGTGACCAAACAAGAGCGAATGATTGACAACTGACGTTCGGCGGATTGGTATACCGAAAAATAGTTCCAATCTGAATATACGAAAATAAGTTGCTAAGGTATTATTTTCCTTAAAAAAATAAAAAACTTGGCTGGAGTATGTGATAAATATATTATTCCCTAATATTTTTCTTCGTTCAGCTGGGGGAAATACCAGTGACGTAATGACCGTGTCACCACTCGTCTTCGACTCGTGGTGACACGGTCATTACGTCACGAGTATTTCCCCCAGCTGAACGAAGAAAAATATTAGGGAATAATATGTATAATTGTATGAGATCTATCACAATCTCCAGAGGTGCAGACGACAAAAAGTGTCCCTCGCTTCCCGCATTCAGTTTTACCCGGGAAAAGGCAACAAAAGTCGAATTTTGTGTTGAACACTTTACTTATCAAATTCTGAAGAAGCTGAATAAACGACACCATATTTTCATGTTCTTCAAAAAAGTATAAGCAGTTTGATTTATGTATGAGTGTATATGAAAATGTGCAGTGCTTTGCAAGGCAAGGATAAGCGAACGCAGTCAAAACTGTTGGGGGATGCTGTATCTAGGGACTGAAAATAGTACCGGCTGGATGACGTACAACAGGGGTAATACGGATTTCTAATCTATGCGTGTATACGTCACACAGGTGGAGAAACTGGCCAGACCATGTAATATTTATATATAATCCCCCGTGTTCCGAACGAGTGTGGCTGCGTCGCGGACGAATGATTCCCTGTGTAGCGGCCACATCCCTCCGAGCTGTAGGTCCTGAGGGATACGGCACACAACACACGAACGGGAATACGGTGAGATTATATATTTATCACATGCATAGACCCATTTTTCGGTGAATAAACCTGTGAGGAATGATAATTACTAGGAAAGAACGAGAGGGAGGATTTTACAAGAATTCATGCGCTTATGTTAAGCTGTATCGACGATATTTTGTATTTTACACACATATTTTAATACTCCATATTCCTTATGCTTCATTACCCTCCCACTTTTGCATTTCAGGGATTTGAAAATAAGTTCTGAACAGCTGATTTTTTTTGTTTACGTTTTAAAAGTAGTCCGGTACCCATATCCACCACATGTGGAATATGGATTCATCGTAGTCATATACCTATAGTGTGACGTCATACTATAGGGATAACTGGGTCTATGTATGTGATATATATATATATATATATATATATATATATATATATATATATATATATATATATATATATATATATATATATATATATATATATATATATATATATATATACACATCCTATGAAGATCGGAAATCTTCACGGTGTAAAAGTGCTCATACCTGTATGGCAGAGCGATTTAGCAGACATCCAAGCTGTCAAAAAATCGGGTAAAATATTCGTGCCTGCCGACAAAACGAGTAATTTCTACAAGGTCAGCAATACCTATTACGAAAAACTGCTGCGGAACGACATAACAAATACTTATAAAATTGCCAAAGAGAAATCATATACTGAAATAAATACTGAAGCGAAGAACATTGCAGAACGTCTTGGCATCGACGATAGAATGAATATACTGGCCAAACAACAAGCATTCGTCACGTTGAAAGATCACAAAGACAACTTTCACAACAGCCCAACCTGCAGACTTATCAACCCAACAAAGAGTGAAATGGGACGGGTGAGTAAGGAGATGCTTGACAGAATAAATGCCGAGATAAGATCATCCATTGGCGTCAATCAATGGAGAAATTCAACATTAGTACTAGTGATAAACTGGTTCTAGGCCATACCAGACAAAAGTAGCTACAAATTCATAGTGTTTGACATTGTCAATTTCTACCCGTCTATCACAGAAGAAATTCTACGCAAGTCACTTTGTTTTGCGAAACAGTACACCGTAATATCCGATGAGAATATCAACGTCATAATGAACGCCAGAAAATCGCTTCTATTCGATAAAGATCAGCCATGGACGAAACGAGACAATAATGATATGTTCGACGTCACAATAGGGAGTTATGACGGAGCAAAAATATGTGAACTGGTAGGTCTCTACATCCTGAACATCCTTTCACAAAAATACGACAAAAACCAAATCGGTCTATACAGAGATGACGGTCTCGCTGTCTTCAAAAATATCTCAGGTAACAAGGCAGAGAGAATAAAGAAAGACATTACATCACTTTTCCGCGATATTGGACTGAAAATAACTATCGAGACGAACTTCAAAAGTCAACTACTTGGATCTAACATTGAATCTCTCAGATGGAAAGTACTCTTCATATGGAAAGCCTACCAGTATATATTCACAAACAGTCCAACCATCCCCCTGTGATCACCAAAAACCTACCGTCCGCGATCAGCAAGCGTATATTGGCGCTCTCAAGCGATGAACATATCTTCAACAAAGTAGCACCCATCTACAACAACGCGCTCAAGGCCACTGGCTACGACGAAGAGATAACATACACAAAGGAAATGAATTTAAAGGTCAGGCAAGAAGGAAGTGACATCATAACATCATCTGGTTCAATCAACCGTTCAGTAAAAGTGTTGAGACAAACATAGGAAGAATATTCCTCCGCCTCATCGAGAAGCACTTTCCCAAAGAATCCAAGCTCCACAAAATCTTCAACAAGAACACTGTCAAGGTCAGCTATAGCTGTATGGGAAACATGGCATATGTAACCAGATATGAACTGTAAATGCTCTTGTGTTTCATTATATATTGAGGTTATGTTTAAATTTGAACCTTTGCCACATGTTTGAAACTTCATTGAAATTATTATGATCAACATAATGAACAATAATCACCGCCGATTAATTCTAAAAGGTCATGAAGTATACAAATATGTAATTAGCTGAAATAAAATATTAAAGTTATTTGACTGCGTTTATTGTACCACCACTTTATATAGCAAGTGTAATTACCGTTGGCCAAGTCCTTCAAGCCATATATGCCGAGCTGTGAGATAGGCAAATTATAAATTAGCTGACATGAAAATGTGAAATGACTTTTGATATTGTTTTAACCTAGTACCTGGTATAATCATCAATGTACATAGCATATTTTGCCAACTTTGATCAAATAAATCCCGGTATATATCCATAATAAGCAAAGTTCATTAAATATGTAAATTAGGAATTGGCTTAAGTAAAAATGCTTAATGATTGTCAATAATGTTGTATCACGGTATCTGTAATACGTGTAGCAAATTTTGTCAACTTTGGTCAAGTCAATTCATATATATATATATATCTAATTAGGAAAGTTCATTCAATATGCAAATTAGGAATTGGCTGAAGAGAAAATGCTTAATGACTTTCAATAATATTGTATTATAGTGTCTTTAATGTACGTAGCAAGTTTCATCAATTTTGATCAAGTCAATTCAGATATATATCCCTAATTATGAAAATTCATTTAATATGCAAATTAGGAATTGGCTGAAGTAAAAATGTCTTTTGACTTCCAATAATGTTATATCACAGCTTCTTTGATGTATATAGCAAGTTTCAACAACTACAATCAAGATATATATCCCTAATTGGGAAAGTTCATTAAATATCAAATTCGGAATTGGCTGAAGTAAAAATGCTTAATGACTTTCAAAAATGTTGAATCATAGTGGCTTCAATACATGTAGCAAGTTTCATCAACTTTTGTCCAGTCATTTTAAATAAATATCCCTAATTAACAAAGTTCATGAAATGCAAATTAGGAATTGGCTGAAGTTTAAAACGCTTAATGACTTTCAATATGTTAAATCATAGTATCTTTAATATACATACCAAGTTTGGTTAATTTTGATCAAGTCAAATCAGACATATATTCCTAGTTAGGAAAGTTCATTAAATATGTAAATTAGGAATTGGCTTAAGTAAAAATGCTTAATGATTGTCAATAATGTTGTATCACGGTATATGTAATACGTGTAGCAAATTTTGTCAACTTTGGTCAAGTCAATTCATATATATATATATATCTAATTAGGAAAGATCATTAAATATGCAAATTAGGAATTGGTTGAAGAGAAAATGCTTAATGACTTTCAATAATGTTGTATTACAGTGTCTTAATGTACATAGCAAGTTTCATCAATTTTGATCAAGTCAATTCAGATAAATATCCCTAATTATATAAATTCATTTAATATTCAAATTAGGAATTGGCTGAAGTAAAAATGTCTTTTGACTTTCAATAATGTTATATCACAGTATCTTTGATGTATATAGCAAGTTTCAACAACTACAATCAAGATATATATCCCCAATTGGGAAAGTTCATTAAATATACAAATTCGGAATTGGCTGAAGTAAAAATGCTTAATGACTTTCAAAAATGTTGAATCATAGTGGCTTCAATACATGTAGCAAGTTTCATCAACTTTGGTCCAGTCATTTTAAATAAATATCCCTAATTAACAAAGTTCATGAAATATGCAAATTAGGAATTGGCTGAAGTTTAAACGCTTAATGACTTTCAATAATGTTAATATCATAGTATCTTTAATATACATACCAAGTTTGGTTAATTTTGATCAAGTCAAATCAGACATATATTCCTAGCTAGGAAAGTTCATTAAATATGTAAATTAGGAATTGGCTTAAGTAAAAATGCTTAATGATTGTCAATAATGTTGTATCACGGTATATGTAATACGTGTAGCAAATTTTGTCAACTTTGGTCAAGTCAATTCATATATATATATATCTAATTAGGAAAGATCATTAAATATGCAAATTAGGAATTGGTTGAAGAGAAAATGCTTAATGACTTTCAATAATGTTGTATTACAGTGTCTTTAATGTACATAGCAAGTTTCATCAATTTTGATCAAGTTAAACCAGATAAATATCCCTAATTATATAAATTCATTTAATATTCAAATTAGGAATTGGATGAAGTAAATATGTCTTTTGACTTTCAATAATGTTATATCACAGTATCTTTGATGTATATAGCAAGTTTCAACAACTACAATCAAGTTAATTCAGATATATATCCCTAATTGGGAAAGTTCATTAAATATACAAATTCGGAATTTGTTGAAGTAAAAATGCTTAATGACTTTCAAAAATGTTGAATCATAGTGGCTTCAATACATGTAGCAAGTTTCATCAACTTTTGTCCAGTCATTTTAAATAAATATCCCTAATTAACAAGTTCATGAAATATGCAATTAGGAATTGGCTGAAGTTTAAACGCTTAATGACTTTCAATAATGTTAAATCATAGTATCTTTAATATACATACCAAGTTTGGTTAATTTTGATCAAGTCAAATCAGACATATATTCCTAGTTAGGAAAGTTCATTAAATATGCAAATTAGCATTTATATTTCATGTCACCCCTTAATGTTTCCCACTGCTGATATATCTTGGTGTGATCAACATTTGTAGCAAATCTCATCAAATTGTGTGTAGTCGTTTTTAATGTATATCCGTTTTTTCTAAAATCATTAATTATGCAAATGAGCAAAACGTATGCAAGCCACACCCACCAAAAACTAATCAGTTCTTGCCATTTGCTAACTGAATCTATGTACCAGATTTGATTCTGATCTGATAAGCCGTTTTTGAGATATCGGACCAACAGACAGACAGACAGACAGACAGACAGACAGACAGACATCGTTGCGACATATGCTCACGTGTGTTAACACGTGAGCAAATAAAATCACACAAACAGATCTCCAGCGAAAACCGTGCTGAGCCTAATAGAGCTGAGTGTAACTGTCGGATCAAAAATACATGCCGGCTCGGAGGTGAATGCCAAACTAAGAATATTATTTACAATGCCAAGGTATCGACAAATGACGGTAACAGCAAAAATTACATCGGCCTCACAGAAAACCATTCAAAACCCGCTGTTACAACCACCTACGCTCGTTCACAAACGAAAAGTACAAAACCAGTACAGAACTTTCCAAGCACATATGGAATCTGAAAAACAAAAATATGCAACACTCAACCAGTTGGTCTGTTTTGTGCCATACTGCTGCTTACTCTAATGCAACAAAGAGATGTAACCTTTGCCTGAAAGAGAAACTGTTCATCATTAATGCTGAGAAGCCTAACCTGCTAAACAAGCCATCGGAGCTCATCTCAAAGTGTCGCCATGAGAACAGATACCTCCTGTCCAACTATCATGCCCCTCCTCTAGGAATGGAACCATCCAGCGCACTATGTGGAAACACGCATAACGGAGTCAAGAACACACAGAACCACGCGCGGAACAACAGAAGCAAAGCAACGGAAACAATCGAAGATGAGATAACATACGTTGCATTCGTCTGATGATCGCTACAGAGAGAACATGTAGCGTGAATCTTTGAGAAACGCCTAAGTCCTGTGCTCTACTTGCACCGCAAAGATTGCGCAAGGAAATTGGCGCAGGATATCGCCCGACGCGTATCGGAGAGCGATGCGCGGCGCCAATGTCCTCGCGCATCCTTTGTGGTATTATCGTGATAACATTTATTATCACGCATCTTACATTCGTGACTGCGGTATCAAATGATCAGAATAATGATTGTTTTAAATTTCCTGCAATGTCAACAATGTTTTTCTTTCAATTTATAGCGCAAGCATAGAACGTTATCTCGGACGCGCTTCTGCAAGTTCTGGATATTGAGTGTGAAATACGCACGTACAGAGCGCGCGAAACATGTTTCTGGCATTTTTTCAATAAGTCCCTTGAAGCCGTTCAACAGTGAACGCGCAGGTACAGCCGCAGGGAATTGGGCGCCTTGAAACCGTACTTGTTACGGAACGGGCGTTCCGTGCGGCTTTTTAGCTTACGCTAAATAATGTAATTTGTAATATATATATATATATATATATATATATATATATATATATATATATATATATATATATATTATATATATATATATATATATATATATATAGATGAAAGTCCGGAGCTGGATTATTTGATTAAAACATTTATTCGCTACTCAGAGTTTCGTGCATCTTGCGATGCAGTCATCAGGCAACTGCCAAATACAAACCAATACATTCTAGAGTAATGAGAAAACAGAACAAAGGCATTCTGAATGGAACATAACGCTTCTTCTGTTATGCAACTGAGTTAAGTAAATATATTTGGAAGTTAAAAGACCAGAACATTGAGTATGAAATCAAATGGAGAAAGGTAAAACAAGCTAAGCCATACTCCAATACCAACAAGAAGTGCAACTTGTGTTTGTGAGAAAAGTTTTTTATCATATGTAGACCAACCATGGCAACGCTCAACAAAAGAAATGAGCTAATTTCGTGCTGCAGGCACTCTAAAAGATTTCTGCTATCCCACATAAATTAAACACGTATACGCGCGCGTAAATACGCGCATCTCGTTATGTTCCATTCAGAATGCCTTTGTTCTATTTTCTCATTACTCTAGAATGTATTGGTTTGTATTTGGCAGTTGCCTGATGACTGCATCGCAAGATGCACGAAACTCTGAGTAGCGAATAAATGTTTTAATCTAATAATCCAGCTCCGGACTTTCATCTACCTATAGCTCTAGTTCAACTATTGAGCACTCTGCCAGTCCGATGAAGACATCAATCTACGTCCTGCTCGTATTTAGCTCCATATTTTTGTTGAGCACTCTGACCGATTCATCGCCTGTCAACATGGAGAAAACCAACTTAGGATATTCGACCAAGAACATTCCACTGCCATCAAGAAACGAATATATGAAGAGACTCATTGAGAAAACTGAACATTTTCTTCGCCGTTTGCGTTGGATAGCGCACTTCTTCCTTAACCCAAGAGAACCAAAGACAAAGGAAACCTACGGCTTTAAATCACGAAATTCGCCGCCACAAGTTGAAGAACTGAAACCTTTCGAAAACGACATGTTAAAACTCATCCAAAATGTCAAGTTCAAAGATGTTAAATGCTGTTTCCAGAAAAAACTATCCAACGACATCAAGACCATCATAAAACCAGGTAAACTTCTCATACCAGCGGATAAAACCACAAATTACTACAAAATGGACACTGAATCTTATGACAAGTTACTGAAAGAAAATATCACAAAAACATACAAGAAGTCCAATCCAGAAGTAGTTACCGCAATCGACGCAGAAGCAGCCAAAATAGCCTATAAACTTGAATTAGACGATCGCATAGAAAAATAGCACAGAAGAGGCATATATCACCCTTAAAGACCATAAACCCACTTTCAACGATCATCCGACGTGTCGCCTAATCAACCCAACCAAATCAGAAATTGGCATGGTAAGCAAGCAAATCCTCGATAAAATTAATAAGCCAATCATCAATGCCACGAACATCAACCAGTGGAAGAACACATCAGACGTCCTTAAATGGTTCAACAATCTAGAGCATAAAGAGACGCTTTCCTTGATAAGCTTTGATATATGCGAATTTTACCCATCGATCAATGAAGAGTTACTGACCAAAGCCCTAAATTTTGCCAGCAAATACCGCCAAATAAGTAGTGACGAACGTGACATCATCATGCAGGCCAGGCGCTCATTGTTATTCGAAACCAACATACCATGGGAGAAGAAATCCTGACCATGGGTTCATTCGACGGAGCGGAATATGTGAATTGGTCGGTTGCTATATACTGTCTCTACTCACTGAAAAGTACGGCCAAAATGTCGGGCTTTATAGGGACGACGGGTTAGCAGCTTTCAAGGGAAAACCGCAAGAGATTGAAAACATCAAGAAAGGAATCTGCGAAATCTTCCGCAACAACGGTTTAAAGATCACAGTTGAGGCTAACCAAACCATTGTCAATTTCCTGGATGTGACGCTAGACCTGAAGAGTGGTAAGCACACGCCATACATGAAACCGGTAATGTGCCATTGTATGTACACCGCAAATCTAATCATCCACCATCCATCCTGAAAAATATCCCTGAATCGATCAACAGGAGACTGTCTAAAATATCATCAGACAAAGAATCTTTCGACAACACCAAATCTGCATACCAGGATGCCTTGAATAAGAGTGGATACCATTACAATCTTACATACAAAGAAGAACCACCTAAAAGGAAAAGAAATAGACAAAGAAACATACGTGGTACAACCCCGCTTACAGCAAAAGCGTGGATACTAATATAGAAAATGCTTCCTTAGTCTGATCGATAAGCATTTCACCAAATCAAATCCTTTGCACAAAATCTTTTCGAGAAATACACTAAAAATTAGTTATAGTTGCATGAGTAATATTGGTACAATAATAACAAACAACAACAAGGCTAAATTAAACAACTTGAACCCCAGTGAAGAGAATAAGACAAACTGCAACTGCAATAATAAATGCCCGATGAATGGTAGTTGCAATGATGAACACATAGTATACCAAGCGGAAGTCATTACATCGGACACAAAACAAACTTACATCGGACTATGTGATACAACATTTAAATTTAGATATAGAAACCATATTTGCTCGTTCAAAAACCAACGCTATAAAAATGCAGCTGAGTTAAGTAAATATATTTGGAATCAAAAGACCAGAACATTGAGTATGAAATCAAATGGAGAAAGGTAAAACAAGCTAAGCCATACTCCAATACCAACAAGAAGTGCAACTTGTGTTTGTGGGAAAAGTTTTTTATCATATGTAGACCAACCATGGCAACGCTCAACAAAAGAAATGAGCTAATTTCGTGCTGCAGGCACTCTAAAAGATTTCTGCTATCCCACATAAATTAAACACGTATACGCGCGCGTAAATACGCGCATCTCGTTATGTTCCATTCAGAATGCCTTTGTTCTATTTTCTCATTACTCTAGAATGTATTGGTTTGTATTGGCAGTTGCCTGATGACTGCATCGCAAGATGCACGAAACTCTGAGTAGCGAATAAATGTTTTAATCTATAATCCAGCTCCGGACTTTCATCTACCTATAGCTCTAGTTCAACTATTGAGCACTCTGCCAGTCCGATGAAGACATCAATCTACGTCCTGCTCGTATATATATATATATATATATATATATATATATATATATATATATATATATATATATATATATATATATATATATATATATATATATATATATATATATATAAAATAAATACATATAGATATTTACACATTTATACATTTATATATATACAGGCTATCATTCACAAGCAGGTGATGATTTTCAAGAATCTTGCAGTTCTCCCACTGCCTTGGATATGGCCTCCTTGTTGGTGTTTTGATAACCGCCACCCTTGGTATGGTACCCGTATGTGAGTATTTGAATTAAGGCAAAAATGCATGATCTAACAAGCTTTCGCTTTACCTTATTTTTAATCCGTCTGTGATAGAGTTTCAAATGTAGCATTATAATTGATATCTCTAAAGTGAAGAGTCGGATGAACCATCGAATTTATAAGGAGGGGACTAGGGCTGTAAACATTTTCGCCGACGTGTTAATATCAAAATCCGCTTACTTCTTTATTTATTTACCTGCCCCTAAACTATTGCTGTATATATAAAATTCGTAAATTCGTAAAATGTCTACCTTAAGATAGTCACAGCAAACTATTGTCGCTGTAATGCTTCCTTATCTTCACAATATTGCACAGTTAGGCCTAGTGTTTAAACACATAGAAAATACTGAGCTAGCTGTTAAAGCTTCTCTGTTTCATTGACCACAGCGATCTCGTTAAAGTACGACTTAGATTGTGTACAGCCAAAATGTGAAGGATGACATGAGGCAAAACAGCTTTCAATAACCTGGGACTGTGTTTTATACATAACACGATCATGCATGATGATATAAACGGTCAATTTCTAATAAAATTGACAATATTACCCATCAATATTATATTGGCAGGCATATACTTGTGCAAGAAGAGACGACGTGATGGTAGTGGATACCAGGGCAATATACAGCAAGGTGGTATTTTATGTCGCTGCCATTATTTTGATAATTGCACCTGTATATGTAAACAATCGATACCCATCTGAACAGCTACTTCCCAAATTATGATAGGAATTATGTGATTTGTGGTAGTAATTCTTAAGCATCTAAGATAATATAAGAAGACGTATGACCTAAAACATTAACAAGGCTCAATTAAATTGTCATTCCGTAAAAAATCCATTAAAACTGTATCTGGAAAAAGTAATGACTGATTCTAGTATGGTAAATGTTTGACAACTGTAATAAATTGTTCTTTTCATGGTATATCAAATATTATATTGACGTGTACCCATGGTGTCATAATCCTTCAACATTCACACGAATGTTACACTTTTTCATATTTGTGCTGCAAGATGCCTTTCATAACGAAAGAGGGCATCACAGAACTTTGTCGAACAATAAATATCTACATTTTGCAACTGGTCTCTCTTGACCTTGTAGTAAGGCACAATTCGCGAGGAGTCCAGAGTGTAAAGGGATTAGACTATGCAAACCTTACATCCAAAATAACTTGCACAGATTGTGATCATTGTTGGTTCAATACGGACGATTTACGTAAAACGTTGACGGACACGCATGGGCAAAAGTACGTTTGCGCAAAAATGTACTACAATTAATTATACCATGACATTCAGTTCACTCTGTCTTTTCTCTTCGTCTATTTATCCTTTTGTCTCACTAGAACTTGACTTCAATACTTGTTAAAATGCTTAGTGATTATTATATTGCCTCTTTCAGTAAAGTACAAACCAAACACGACGAACTTTACTTTTATTCTAATTGCAGTTCCTGTGATGGACAATACATAGGGAGTGATACGGCAGTCAGTCTTTAAAGGAAACTTGCATCGCCAAAACAGACTAACTGAGGTTCATTTGTTCCGGAGATTCTTGAGATTCAGAGCATCGAGTGGAGCATTTCATAAACGGTACAAGCAGAGGTTTCCTTTTCGTAGATTCTATTGTGCATTTAGCTTACAAATGTATGAGTATATATTTCTGTGACAAGCGTTTTGTTATTTCGACAATAAGGCGTTTTAAGAGATTAATAATGTCAAGACTGTTTGGCAATCCTATGTAAAATGTCACCCGTACACGTTGATTTGGTTTTAGCTTGACATGTCTGTATGAAGTTGCCACTTGCTTATTAAAACATGCAAGGCAATGCATGAACTATTGATCGTTTCGCTGATTCAACAAAAGCTGGAACAAAATCTTGAGGATTTTTGGAAAACAATTGTTCACCACATTTATAAATGTATACCAACGTCAGAGCTCTATTGGTAGGCTCAGTTTTCGGTATGTATATTTAATGAGGTACATGATGTCGTGCCCTTAGGTGGTTCATTACATCAAATAAGGAGACACTAGTATTTTTGCTTTCTTATGAGAGGCGTTTTTGTGAATTGACGTCAAACGTCATCTTGGTCACGTAACATTTTAGCTAAAAACTTTGTTCCAATAATGATTCCACTGTAGCAAACATTAGCCCTCTAGCTCTACTGGGTAAAGCAAAATATAATATATGCATAAATAATGAGGTACTAGATGCGGCGCCATAAGGTCCACCAACATATTGAATATGAAGAGTGTAGAACTTGTGATTACTGTTTCATAGGCATATATGCATATTCGTGATCAAAGGTCATTGAGGTCACATGACGTTTTGTCAAAACTCTCCTATCATAGTTATCTCTGTGTTAAAAATCAGACCTCTATTGAGTAGCCCAGAATAAGATATACGCACAATTAATGCGATGGAGGATAAAGTGCCATACGGTTCCCAATCATACCGAATGTGAAGGGTATTGCACTTGTGTTTTCAGGTTTGTGGGCATATATGAATACGAGGTCAAAGGTCATCGAGGTCACACTTTTTCCCGAAAGACATTTCTCTCATATTTATCCTTGTGTAGCGAAATTCAGACTTTTCGCTTAATTGGCTAGCCCACAATATGACACACAGGGCAAAATGCTTGATATACAACATAATACACACAGATTCTGTACATTTGCAAATCCTTAAAGTGTATAACTCACCTATTTTTGTATTTGTATGAACTGAATCTATTAATTCATTATTTCGATAAAGCTGTCAGTAAACCGGCGAGTTCATATTCGCCGTGTATTGATTACGTGGTAGGACGTAAGAAATTGCTAACCTTCGAGAGCAATCCCCTGAGAACAATAGTCCAAGCATTGGGTACCAACTTCGAGAAGATCTCAGGTAGTTCGCAATGACGAAACGATATGTTGTTTTGGGCTGCAACAACACAGTCCTTTATGGTTTAAGTCTATTGAGTGTGCTGACCTAGATATACAATCATGTATTTCCGTGAGAGCATAGGAGAGTTGTGTGTTGAGTGTCAGTGTCATTATACCAGCAGCCGACGCCATGCCAAGCTAGCTCACCACTATGTATTGTACAGGAATGGCATGTCCGGACATAGAACCAGCCCACCTAGGATATTCTATGAATGAGACTCGAGCCTTTCATACCTCGTAGCTCCCTAAACTATTCTACCAAACTACACTACGTTATTACGCCTTAATTACTACAGCTCAAATCTGTCAATCTACCGCACCGACGCCGGACGTGAGAGTCTACAGCCAGAACATAGAAATGATTGACTGCATCCTGCCAATTTCAGTGGGACCCTCTTCAGTTCGCCTGGTTAAACAAAAAAAAGGGTCTTACGCTCAAATCGTGCTCTAAAATGTCCTCTTCAATTAGAGATGTCAATGATGGGATTAGCCAATTTATCGGCATCAAATCGAAACATTGGTTGTCTGCCAAATTTGGTCTGATTTTGTCCTGTTTCAAAATGACCTACATTACACGTCTTACACACATGTACTGCATGCTCTGGTTGGTTAATCTGCTTCCCTAAGGTCCACTTTCGGAGCAGTCATTGGAGGGACCTCATGTGTTAGGTCTCATTATTATGTATTATTCATTCTACAGCTTCCTGATTGGTTGATGTGTAGGTCCGGTCCTCCAGTGTTCACTGCCTCATTATGCAATGTCCCGTGTACTTTTGAATGATGCCTGCACGTCGTCACAGCTCGATACCAGTATATGAAGAAAGGTACTCATGCCGAGTATCTGTATTTGATAAATTTCTTGATCAAGTCAATTTTGCATTTCTCCAAGAGTTTGCGAGAAAGATATTCATACATGTCTGCCCACAGATCGGTATATGTACGTTACGACCGGTACGACTGACCCACAAGAATTTATGATGGCTGGAACACGGCAAACGGCTTACTGCATGATATAATGAACCCAATGTGTTTCCCTTGAAGCTCTTTGTTTCCTCTTGATTTTGTCATTTACAGGCCCCACTGTTGTCGATGCGGCCAATGCCCCCGTCAAATCAAAAAGAAAATGAAAAGCGTGAACGTTAACTTTTTATGTAACCAACAATTGAAACACAACGAGCCAACATACCTATAATGCAGAAAGGGACAGGATAAGTAAAAACATGGAAATTTAACGCAAGAAGGTTTGTCGTGCATTTTTAGTTGTAACTTTCTGCCGATCCGTGAACATCACGAATAACATATTACTTCAGCGGTAGCCAGGAAGCACGTGGAACATTAGTTCTACATGGCAGAGCTAGTGGGACATTGCATAATGAGGCAGTGAACGCTGGAGGACCGGACCTATAATTAACCAATCAGGGAGCTGTAAAGTGAATAATACATAGTAATGAGACCTAACGCATAAGGTCCCACCAATCAGCGTAACGCAAATGGACCTTAAATTACCAGATAAACCAATCACTGATGTTGGTACATATGTCATGGACCTGACTTAAGAAACATGACTAATATTGCCGTGCGTCGGTGTCGGACAAGACCAACCTCAAGTTTGTGGGCCTATAAATATCAAAACAGAATAAACTGAATGAATGTGAATATAATTAATCGACTGTCACGTTTATGGTCAGGTGATATTGAAGCGATGTGGTAGGCGTCATGTGTTGATCAAGGGAGAGGGGTGTCAACATGATGGCCTTGACTAGCTGTAATTAGTGAAGCTAAGTGACCGGGGTCAGCCTGGCGTCTCAGGCTATTTATGTACTCCTTGAAGAACGGACAGAAAAGCCTGAAAAAAATGTTATATGCTGCTCTATAAAGGATAGAGCAGGTAGATCTAGATCTAGATTTATGGACTTCTTGTGATGTTGTGGATTATTTGCTTTGGCCTGCTTGGCCGACTGGTCCAGGGTCGCATTTCGCGCTAGGTGAACTGAGGCACAAAACTCTACTCTTACAATATTTCAGGCAGAATGATTTTAAACAGTGGATTCTTCATTACTGGCTACTCTCTAAATCAATCATTCAAAGCAGCATTCTATTGCAGGGGTGATTGTCACTATAAAAATTATAGACGAAACTTGAGATAGATGCCATTCTGCCATTGTCAGTAAGGCTTCTCCGTTCTACACTCACGAACGCTACTTATGATGGCACAGAAATAGATGCGTTCCTCACGAAGGGTTTTTTGTCGAGCCCCGGATATTTTACATCCTAACAATTATTATCAACGGGAAAAAGGAAAAATATACACCACAATTTAGCTAACAAATAGTAGTATTATTTTTGTGACAAAAATGAAAAAAGGAAATGTAGATGAGCTATACCCTTTAAGTACATACGTACATTTACAAATGAAGTGATCAACTACAGTGTACTTGGTGTGCGAAGATCTGCATTATGTGTACTCTTGTTCTGCGTAGATATACACTTCGCATATCAACGTATTGATATGTTACATACACAAAGATATAAGTTTGGTATACAACAAATGTTGTGTCCCATATACGTAAATAAGCGGAAAAATACTGAACGTAAATCAATCATCAGTGATATGCGCATAATAGTGATAATAGGATGTGTGTGTTGTGTGATATTTTGTTAAAAAATATTTGCTTCAACCCTTATCCCAATGTACCAATAATCAAATCTAAGACTTTATTAGGTAGACCAAATTAGATATGTGCACAATAATATGAGGTAGGGATAAACTGGAGTTCAAAGGTCAAGAGGTAACCAAAAACATAGTTTTGCAATTCGGCGCTTCACTCGTCATTGTTGAATGGACAAAAGCCTTATCGGACTCTTATACAGGCTAGAATACGAAATAGCCCAAGATAAGCTGTAGAAGTATAGTGCAGGTTCAATGTCACATAGAATTTGGAAAAATAATAGTTTAAAAGTCTTTGTCCCGAAACTGGAAGTGTCAATGACCCACTTTATGCAAATGGAATTTATTTCAATGATTCAATTCAACATATCCAACTCGCATGGTAACAATACGAACGATTAAGGTTGTTGAGTGATACTTGTATAACACCAAATTACAAGTCATTTGATGGAGCGATATTTGAATGGGAGCCAAGATACATTTAAAAGGTCATTAAAAAATTCTGGTACCATACGGACTTATGTGACAAGTAACTAAACCTTTGGCCCCCAGTTGTTCCTGAGATAGAGTTACGAATTACAAAGAAAAAAATATCTTAAAAATTGTCTTCTCCAATGCGACAAGATAAACGACCTTGGAATTTGGTGTAAGGCATGTAATGTCGTCTAAAGTAATTGGTAACGCTTTTTATATAACTTACTTATTCGATATTTCAATCAAGATGGCACGTAGATCACATGACCCACTGCCTTGAAAGTGTCATGTGCACTAGAAGTCAGTGGGCTTAATAAGCAAGTATGAATAGGCTGCGAGCAGCGATTTTTGAGATTTAGCCTGGCAAAAAAGTTAAGAAAGTAGAATTAAAGCTGCAAGCAGTGTTGTGCCATTGTTGCAAGTACTTTCAGTGATGATTCTAGCTGCAAAATAAATGATCACATGGTCTTTTAGTTAATGTAAGGAATAATTTTGAATACGACAACATGGTTATTGTAGGCATAAACCGATATGTCCAATAGAAATTGTTTTGGCAAGCCTGAAAGTACTTTCACTAAGAATGATAGGGGAGAAATTTCAAATGTAATGGTGAGTTGGTTCTAATAAAGAAGATTTTTGCATTTTTTAAAATCCGATATGGCCGCAAAACCACTTGACAAATCAGCATGCAATTATATATGAAAGTAGATCAAAGCCCATTCAAGGTCATCAAATTTTTCGAAAGAGTTTCATTCTTATTATTCACATGAACAGGAATCGAGTTCACATGACAGTTTGACAAAAATTTCATACCATAGTTATCCCTATGTACCAAAATCAGATCTCCGACTGCATTAGCTAGCCCAGAAATAAGTGTACGCATAATCAATAGGGCAAAGGAAGTGGTCGGTTATGTGACATCATGTCAAACCTTTTCTTAATCTAATCCCTGTATATCAAAAATCAATCCTCTAGCTTTATTGGCAAGCCAAGAATTAGATATGTACATAATCAATACGGTACAGTATGATTTGAAGGTCAAAAGTCAAAGCAGCCACAAAACTTAGTTGTGTAATTTGGTTCTATACCTGCCAGTGTTTGATTGTAACTAACCCTCCCAGATTGTTCTGTCCTTTAGAATGGGAAATAGCCATAGGTTAGCCGGAGACGTATGGGGGAGGTAAAAGGTCAATGAGAAATGTCCAAAATAATACTTCAAAAGATCTTCTCAAAATCGGCATGACCTTTGACCTTGAAAGTAAGTATGAAGGAACCTTGCTGTATGGTCTACAAATTTTTGTTAACATAAATTTGATTGCTTGATTTGTATGCAAATGAGATATATTTAAAAGTTAAATTGAAGTTCACCGCTGGGGCATGTGATTAGTGGACATGGTAGTGTAATGAAAAAATGTGGTCTTTGATTTTTACCCAAGTACGCTTGAGATTGATTTCGATTGTAAAATTTTAGCCCGATGCAGCTCGGTGAACCCACAAAAGAAGAGTTGTATAAACAGCGACGGCGATGTAACAACAACATAAACATTAAAGTTATTTGAGCGTTTTTTTAAAGTTTCATGTTTAATCGTCATATTGGTGCATTGCGTTACCGTATTATATTAAATTAACTGTGCACGCGCGCGTTCTGAAACGTTCCTTTTTGAGTTTGTGTTCAGTCTGATCGTTTGAATTTTTGTGTTCCGACTTCGGTCCTAAATAACGACATTGTCCACTTGTATTTAACTTTATCATATTATAATGAGGTTATAAACGGTTATACTTGCTTATTAAGCCCACTGAGTTCTAGTGCACATGACACTCTCAAGACAGTGGGTCATGTGATCTACGTGCCATCTTTGATTGAAATATCGAATTTTCTCTGATTTGAATTAAATTGTCAGCTCTCTTCGCTCGGTGATCATTTCATCCAAATATCCTAATTTTCACCTAGAGCTCTTAGATTAGCAACCAAATTTCCTTGCTTGCCGTTTATAAGCTCTAAAACACAACCACCGATTGCATATCTGTCTACGTTAAGTTAATACACTCGACAAAATGCTTGATATGCGTTTAGAATATTTACGTATATTGACTTATATGGAACACAATACTAATTGCATACGCAGCGTATATCTTTGTATATGGAACATTCCAATACGTTGATATGCGTAGCGTATTTCAATGCAGATCATGAGTATACGTAATGCAGATCTTTGCACACTAAGTGTACACTGTAGTTTTGCATTTTATTAGTATACGTACGTGTATACTTAACGTATTTGACACATGTACAGAATCAGTATATGTGTATATATTGTTGTATATCAAGCATTTTGCCATAACAAGAACAAATGTACGCAACCTCAGACTGTATATCTGTCTACGTTAAAAATAATAAAAACAAGTGTAGGCACTTTTTTAGTTTTCATGCATAGCTTTGAACCGTCTATAATGTGATTCATGATATGCAAGTGAACTTTATACATATATCAAAACGAACCAATAAAAAGTTTAAACGATTGTACTGTTAAGAGTATTGTTAAGTTATTAAACGATTTTGCGTTAAACTTTAACAATTGTGGTAGTCACCATGTTTAATCGTTATATGAATAGAATAAATTACACTGAAAAATATTTCTCGAACCAATGGTCAATATCACGTGATCTTCTAATTTAACGAGTTACTCAAAACAGAATCTAAATGCAGACTCATCAACAAACTTCGTCTGATAACAATTTTAACGGACGCCTGCATGAAAATTGCACATTTCGACCGTAACAATTTGTTCCTCAAGTTGTCGACAAGTGTTCAAACACTTATCAAAATGCAGACTCATCAAGAGAATACTCTAACGCCTTCCCTTGTAAAACGTTTATCTTAAAAGTATACTGTCATCTGTTCCAATTTTGCCACAGTTACCATGGAAAGAGAAAATGTAAACAATCACAGATTTTAAGCGGGTGGCCACTTTTTAAAACAGCGCCCTCACACAGGCATTTTGAATGGCAAGGAACACCCCTTTGACCATATATGGGCATATTTAGATTACAGGTGACTGTATATCGTTAAATCATCCCTCACGTAGCCAAAGTTAGTGAATGTTGGTTCAATATCATACGGGAAGGAGATAAGAGATAGTGTTATAAATTTAATTAATTATTGATAAACATTTCGATGAGAACAATCGAGTACAATATATTCAATATGTGATCTTGTTTAAGCTTTAGAAACAATCGTAGACTGGCGGGAAACTTTCCACATAACGACCACTGTACGATCATGATAATTTGGTAGTTATATAAGTTTTTAAAAGGTATATAATTTTGTAGCGAATGTACAAGACAGAGAAGAATTGGAGACCTGGCGTGTAACGGTTGCCATCTTGAATTAAGACCTAAACTTTTGCTACAATCTATATCTTGGTGTGTCAGCGTCAGTTACTAAAACATTGCGATCGCGACAGGTACCTCAACTCGTAATTCCTGTAACTACGAGCGTGACATATTGGTGTAAGGATCCGGAGTAGCTGAAGTAGCAGGATAGTAGGATTTTGAGATCTGGTAGTAGATCTTGTGCTTGAGTCGACGAGAGACGAGTACGAAAGATGACAGACCCAGCTGAAGAACCACTGAACAAGCAGCAAGATCGGCTGTGTGTTTATATGTAGCAGTTGACCGAAGATACACGTCAGCGAATAGAGGTGAACTATGGCCGGAGAGACGAGGGCGGCCTGTAGACATTGACGTCCGAGGTAGGCCATGTGACATTATTAATGTTTGGGCTAACGTCATGGCTCGAAGATACACCAGACGAGAGAGTGGTTGTCTACTGAAATGGCTGAAGAAGTTTGAAATATGTGTGAGTCTCGAACAAGTACGACCAGCCAACGTCAGCGATGCTTGCAGTTCACCTTTGAGTCGGCTTTGTAATGCACAGACTAAATTAGGTGATAAGTGAACCGTCAATGATAAGAAGCAGAAGTTCGGAATACACCCACCTATAAAGTGCGATAACAACTTACAAGATTCATGACTTTTCAGTTTTATTGACTGTATTTTTGATGCTTTGGAAATCACCTCTTTCATAGGTCAATACCCTAGACTTGTATATAATCATGCGGGCTCTCTTTCTTTGAAGTACTGTTTTATTTCGTTGCTGTTGTTGTTGTTGTATTTGTTGTTGATAAGTGACGCGTACAGGAGCTTTGCATTTTTTTGTTTTCCCCTCAGTTGGCTAGAATTGCCAGTGATAGTGATCTGTAAGCGATACAATGGTCCTGTTTAACCGAACGGCCTGAGGAACTGAGTTTGTGGAGATGTAGAGGAGTGAGGAAATCGCGTTTATTTTTGGTGTTTTGTAGCTGTTTGATGATGTTTTAGTGTTGATGTTTTGCTTTTTATATTTTTATGAAGACTTTTTTAGATACAAAGAGCCTCGTATTTGGTGAAGAAGTTGCTAATTGCCGCAGTCTAGTCACGGTTATGCCTATCGGCCGTTACTGTGGTTACCCTAAGTCTTTGAAAATAATATCAGAATACACCAGATAAAATTACGTCACCCTTCTCAATGTTCTTCCACTTCACTCACCTTTCAAAGAAATTAAAGGAAACTATCAATGACATGTCGCATTTTCGAATGATTTTAGTTGATTTTTTTTTATTTATTTACAGTAGCTGTACTTTGAGTTTGTAAGTGGATGAATATTTAGTAATACCATTAGCATGATTAGTATTTCTGTAATTTTTTTATGATGCGTTAATGTAAGTCTGTAATTTTCAGTGTAAAAGAATTTTTCATTAACCTCCCTGCCAACTTGTAAAATATGTGATTAATGCGTATTTTAACCACACTGTCTCCCGATTTATATTTTCCTTCTATTTTATTTAAGTAGATTGCAAATGTCAGCTATAGCTATGATATGTCACTCGCTTTGACCAGTGAGGACGCTGGTTATTGAAAAATTGGTGAGTGTAATGCCCTCCCTTGTAAAGATTTTATCTCGAAGCGTCCCTCATGTGGCCAAGACGGGTTAAAGTTAGTTCAAGGTCGCATGAGAGAAGGAGATAAGAGATTATTGGTTAAGATTTCAAATGAGAACAATCGAGTGCGGGATACTCCCTGGTGTGATCTTGTTTAATCTTAAGAAACAATCTAAGACTGACGGAAAAAAATCAACGTGATGACCATTGTACGATCATGATAATTTGGTACAAGTAGTTATATAATATTTAAAAGTATATATCTTTGTAGCTAACGTACGAGACAGAAAAGAATGGGAGACCTGGGGTGTTACGGTTGCCATATTGAATAAAGATCTAAAGTTATGCTCCAATCTACATCTTTGTGTGTCGCCTTCAGTCACTGAAATCATTACGATCTAGACTGGAACCTCAACTCGTAATTACCCTAACTACGAGCGTGGTCTACGTTATACCAACCAAACTTCGTCTGAAAACAATTATGATTTTAGCTTACCCTTTAACCACAAGATTGTTGTTTTTTGTTCCGGAAAAAGTTTGTTCCCCGATTTCTTTAAGAATTTCAATGCAAATCTTTCAGTGTCCATTGTCACAATAGGAAGGAAATTAAAAAAACAACAACAACAACAACAAAAAACAATGCGGCAATAAGAAGAACTATATTGATGATTTCGGTTGTTGTAAAACATACATAACATACAAAATCCTATCAAAGTTGTTTGTCTGTCAACTCTGCGAGAGTGCCTGGGTAGCTCTAAAGAATTAACTTTCCACAGATCGACGAATACCTTCGGATGTAGTAACAATGCATTCAGTTTATTACCAGTCATACGAGTAAACTTCTTAGATAGCGTCTGCTTATTTCACGTATTAAAAAGTTGATTTTGATTTAGGACGAACCTTACAACACAAAAACTAACAAGAAAATTTAAAATTGTGAACATTTTGCGCTGAGGAATAAACATTTCGAAATGTATCTACATCTCCTATTGAAAAGTTCATTTCAACTTTTCCCAGCACAGAAACTGTACAGGTTGGACCAGTCACATATATCTTAATCCTACTGTTCTCAATGTTTTATTATCTCGTCAATATATCTATAGCAGCTTTTTCCGGATTCGTGAAACTCATTAGTAAAAATCGACTGTCCTGGCCCTCTTGATCACCCCTATTAAATGGTTGGGTAGTTGAAAGCAACATTGCCGTGTACTTCAGAGAAATAAAGACATTTATGTAGGAAAGGTCAGGTTAAGCTACTCTCGGTTTTTTCCAGTAACCGTGAGCTATTGTCAACGTAGATGGTGCGCCATAGCTAGATACGATACAGTGTGGAGCTGTGTACATGTTCCGTTTACTGTATTACTCTTCACCATAATGGAGGGAAAGAGAGTGGATGAACACAAATCACTGTACACAGATTTAGATGGCTTAAAATTTTGCCAGGTCAAAGACTACTTGTACAATAAAGAAGAGGTTTTGACTACTGTACTCCGGCGCCTACACACGCGCTCGTCAACTCTGCTTGGAAGGGCCGTGTATAATATGGCTACGGTTTACTCATAGCCGAGCACTCTTGACTCATATACCGGCCGTAGGGCTAATAGCTGGCCACCGCTCATCGGTTGATAGCATGCATGACAGAAAATTATTTTAAGTAAATACTAGAAGTAACATCTGTGGTGTTATTTTTTTCGGTCACGCGTGTACGGTAGTCCATGGAGGTAGAACAGTTCTCTTCTACCTCCATGTTTTGTCGCTCGCTACGATCATGGAGCCAGGAGTGGAGCTAGTACCTCCATACTGAACGGCAAGCTTTGTGTACTTGGTGATTACTTGCTCACTGTACTTTGAATGTTGTTTCATACGGCTTTGCAAGGTCTACATAGTTTCCCATGTTTGATTGACATTAGTGTTGTATTTGAAGGGAAATAAGTGAAACCAAAAAATTTGTCTTGCTTTATTCAGAACCGTATTTGTCTCACGCGTGACAAAGCGTAGTCTCAATTCACTGCCCACACATGGGGTTGTCAGGCTAATGCAATAGCCATTCCCAGATTTCCAATCCTTATAAAGGTATACGTAAGCAAAAAAGTAAACTCATGTATTTTAAAGGCACTGTTCGCGATCTCTGGGGTCGCCTTTGTTCTAGTCTGTAAGATGATTATGGAGGTGTGATAGCCTTTTGTTTTCCACTAAAAATTGTAATATGCTGGGTAAATTTTCTGATGAGACAATCTGGTGCCAACATAGGCCTTTAATAGACGTGGTGGGTATGGCTGATTTCTACCAAATAGGCCATAGCCGCCACGTCTAAATCTGTGTGGGGAAAAGCTGTCATGTTTAACTGTTTGCTTAAAATAGACAATGAACAGTTCGGTTTTTTGGCCTCCTCAGCGGATACGCTTTCAGCACGCATTATGTAATCGGTGAATACGAGTTAAGTTGCCATACCGGTACAGGGCGGTTGAGTTATCGCGACCAAACGTCCAAACAGATCGCACGCAACTGAAAGCCGATAATTTGGTGTCAGCTGTAGGGTATAGGGCGTCACTTGAACCACTTACGTCCTTTTCTGTACATTCAAGCAAAATCAAGCGTCATACATACCTTCGAGTCGATCAAACTGATTGGTGATGACACAGCCCCTCTATCCACTGTAGCAATGAGTAACCACGGAGGTATACGGGGCCCAGTAAGTCAGAAGTAAGCACCAAGCAGTTGTTTTTAGAAGCGTACAAATTACATTTTCAACATGAAGAACAACAAACCAGTGGGCTTGTTTCACTTTCTGCATGTATGTATTGTCCGAGGAGGCATAACAATTGAATAGCCAACTGAGGTCGTGTTTATTTAGTCTGTTGCCCTAGGTGACTATCAAGTAAGTTGTGGCCAAAATATATGAAGGTGCGGTCTAACTCCATTGATTAAGGAAAAATTCTTGCGACGACGTCAGGTTATTCTTTAACAGACTTAAAAAATACCGAATTGGAGCACGCGTAAATGAATTATCAGAGAATCGTCCGTATGTACATGCAGAGCGTTGAAAGGCGTGGTTTTAAATTCCATGCAAAACATTTCCTCTAAAAGGGAATAATACCCGAGGAGTACATGTCAAAGAATATGTTTGAAGCCTTGAGGATCGGTTT
Organism: Ptychodera flava; assembly: GCF_041260155.1. Classification (NCBI taxonomy): domain Eukaryota; kingdom Metazoa; phylum Hemichordata; class Enteropneusta; family Ptychoderidae; genus Ptychodera; species Ptychodera flava. The sequence goes on along the minus strand of NW_027248354.1, from coordinate 528,415 downwards.
CATGTAAGGGGTAAGGCTTTGCGCAATATTAAGTTGATGTTTACCTAGAAGTTAGCTGGTAAGATATTGTTTAACTTTGACGAGGCTACTACCTTCTGGTGTTCATTTTTGACCCATTTTTTATACACCTGAGCAAAAGTTGTGTGATGACTGTCTATCTTTATGTCTGTTTTTCTCTCTGTCTGTGTCTGAACGTCGTTCTGTTTACACGATATCTCAAGAATGGGTGATAGTGTCGACATAATATCTAAAAATGTGCACATAATTTAATGACATTTTTCACTTATGACAATCTCAAAACATTATGATGATAATATGTGTCATGTCAATTATCGGTTCAGTTGCACATTTCAGTAACTTTTGTAATTAGTGATATAGCTTGAAAATTCCACGGGACAAAATGCTTGATATACGTTTAGCATATTTACGTATATTGACGTTTATTGAACACAATATTAAAGTGGCACTCCCACTTGGTAACATTTTTAAAGCACATTTTTTAATGCCAACGGTCGATATTTGACGTGGCGACTGCGCGCGGATCGCGAGATATCGATAAAAACATGTCTTCAAAAGTAAAAGTTTGAATTCCGGTGGCCCACCTAAATTCAGCTTCCGAACATCGAACATTCGGCACTGGGGCCATTGTCAACTAAGCTACCAGGAGTAAGAGTCTACACTGACGCTGCTGTACGCCACAGTATGCGTCGGTGATCGGTCATGTCCCGTGGGAGAAAGCTGAGTCTTACTGACTTGGTATATAAACGAAAAACAATTGTTGCTGAGTCCACCAGAATTCGCATAGGTACGTGACCAGCACAGTTATGTGTGTTTGATACATAGCAGCCGCCGCGTGGTATGCATAGACGCATACCACGCACGCGGCGTACTGTGTGGCAGACGACCAAATGTAGTAATTGGAGGCGGCTAATATTTGACACGTAAAAAACGGATGTTTATGTGAATATAATACAACTGATTTAGAATAATGCAAACGGCAAAAACTAAGGAGAAGTTTTAAAAAACTTACCTTAGGTAAAGGCATAATGCTGTATACAAAGTCTTTGCAGTGGGAAGTAAATTAATCGCGTCGTTAAAACTTACTGTAGACTCCCTAGAATATCGACAATCAGCACAACAACAAACCTTCGGGGGATTTCGGGTCAAAATCAGAAACGATCGTAAACCTTCGGGATGTGAAAAATACGCTCAGGAAATGACATGTTTTTATCGATATCTCGCGATCCGCGCGCAGTCACCACGTCAAATATCGACCGTTGGCATTAAAAAATGTGTTTTAAAAATGTTACCAAGTGGGAGTGCCTCTTTAATTTTTTACGTAACGTACATCTTCGTATATCGAACATTCTAATACGTTGATATGCGTGGCGTATATCTATGCAGATTAAGAGTATACGTAATGTAAATCTTTGCACACAAAGTGTAAACGACAGTGGCCAAAAAGTACGTGTTCTTGGTATGTAGTAATTTCTCCCCGACTTATGTGTCAGCATTCAATGTTAGAATCGCATTTAATTGTTTCTCTCCATATATGTTTCGCATTCAAAGTCTGCGTCACAGTCAATTTTTTTCTCTCCGACATATGTGTTCGCATTTAATTGTTTTCTCTCTGAAATATGTGTCAGCATTCAAAGTATACGTCGCATTCAATTGTTTCTCTCCGAAATATGTGTCCGCATTCAAAGTCTGCGTCGCATTCAATCGTTTCTCTGTGAAATTTGTGTCCGCATTCAAAGTCTGCGTCGCATCAATTGTTTCTCTCCGAAATATGTGTCTGCATTCAAAGTCTGCATTGCATTATACGAGGCGCCAAATGTAAAAAAAAATAATTCACATACATACATATATACACACACGCATATATATATATATATATATATATATATATATATATATATATATATATATATAATATATATATATATATATATATAATAATTACATACATAATCATACGCGTACGCATAGAGTGTATTCATTCAGACCTGGTACAATACATACATACGTTCATACATACATCATACGTATACACGTACACACATAATTTCACACAAACATGCATTAAGGATGTACGATCGGAAAAGTAAAAGTAATGTCAATTATTTCAAATGGGGATTTTTTGAATACCTACATATGTGAATAGTCCAAAACTGCGAAAAAAACATGGGGTCACCGCGCTTGTTTTTTACAAAATGACATTAAAAATTCACGGTTTTTCACAAAATCACTAAAATTAATAAAACAGGTCATCATTTTCATATTTATATCATGATTACATTTTTCACGTTTACACTGTAAAAGAATAAAGAAATTATAAACCTAAGCTACTTTGAAGATTTTACTTACATTAAAATTGAGTTAAAAAGTCATCATATTTATTTTTTAACCAAAATTGCAACAAATATGCCCACAATTTTAGGAATGGGAGAGGGTAATTTATTAATTATTGATAGTTTCTAATAATGTCAATTTTCTCAAACTTTGCCAAATAATAGCACTTTTTGTGAATTTTCAAAACCACATTTTGTTTAGTAGGTCACCAGCTCGATTTTTCACAATTTTGCAAAAACTAACTAGGATTTACAGGTTCTGGCGATAAACCATGCTCTCCCGGGTTCGTCGCGCGAGGGCGCTCTTCAAATGCTGCTGACCTGCCGTGGCCACCTGCAGTGGCCTTGTCCAGGCATGGTGATGATTCAAGACTACCTGTAAACTTTAATGAGAGGGAAATGACAGAACAAAGCAAACTTTTAGGTTCTTCTACTTTTTAGAGTCTATATATTAATACAGCATACAAAAAAATCACGTAATATTTATTGCCGTGACGCTTATCGGTGGGGATTAGGTTGACTTCGCTGCAGGCTAAGTAAGTTGTCACACACTACGTGGAGTCAGAAGCCGAGGCCGTGAACTTGGCGTTTCTCCAAAGACGATGACAATCGTAAAGGCAAGCCCGCAAATGACACAAGTGTCAAGATTTTCGGCTAGTTCACTCAAATCGACAATGCGACGGCCATTCTTCCATTCTCCGGTAGGTCTACTAGCGACACTATCATTGGAATTATAACCACGAATAGCGAATCAGACGTCATACTTCTGACTTACGCTGTACAGGCTACGGTCATGTTGCATTTTTTTATCTCTTTGCTGAATTCTCGTACCTTCCAGCGTGTTTTGAGGGCACGCTGAACATTTTCTCGGCGCGATTTTCCTTTACCTCGGGCTTTACCTGCAGACGACATGTTGTACAACGCAAAATCGTTCGGAACGTCACTATGCGCGCGTGGTTACTATGGATACATTTCTGCGCGGAAATCGGCGCAGTATGCTTATATTTTTCCGATCGTACATCCTTAACACAAACTCTACATACATACATACATACATACATACATACATACATACATACATACATACATACATACATACATACATACATACATACATACATACATACATACATACATACATACATACATACACCCACACATACATACATACATACATACATACATACATACATACATACATACATACATACATACATACACACATACATACATACATTATACATACATACATACATACACTCATACATACATACATACATACATACATACATACATACATACATACATACATACATACATACATACATACATACATACATACATACATACATACATACATACATACATACATACATACATACATACATACATACATACATACATACATACATACATACATACATACATACATACATACATACATACATACATACATACAAACAAAGACTATAGAGGCTTGACAAGGGTTGAGCCTCGACGCGAAAAAAATTATATACATAGAACCTCGTTCTGACTTACTGATACAGCTGGACCTAGTTCTGACTTATTGATACAGCTGCAAAATGTTATATACATTGAAACTCGTTCTGACTTACTGATACAGCTGCAAAATGTTATATACATAGAACCTCGTTCTGACTTACTGATACAGCTGCAAAATGTTATATACATAGAACCTCGTCCTGACTTACTGATAGAGCTGCAAAATTAAGTATATATATATATATATATATATATATATATATATATATATATATATATATATATATATATATATATATATATATATATATATAAACAGATTACTTCAAGTACAAAGTAATGAAATCTATTACTTAAGTTTCATGCATCTTGCAATCCTCAGATAGAGTGAAAGGATTACTAGCTCAACACTCTTACATATATGATAGGGACGAACCATTCTATTTGTAGGTGGTGTTAAAATTCGATAAATAATATTTGTTTTGGTGGCGACATTTTGAAACCAACTCAGAGCGTTTGTTTAACAGTGTAGATTTGTCAGCATTGATAATGTGTAGCTTTTCTGATATACAAAGATTACATCGCTTGTTCATGTTAGAATAGCTCAATGCTTTATCAATAATTGACCATGAAATGTCAAAGTCTTGTCCCTTATTTCTTAAGCTCCATACAATTTTGACAACTCGGTGTCGTTTTGTATCTTTCGTTGCGGAACGATTTCATGTGATTAGTGTAGCGCGTCTTGAAGGTGTTATCAGTGAGGCCGATATAAACCCTCTCTACGTTGCCCTCCGTTGATACTTTGGCCTTGTACACCGCGCCTTTGACTTGACAGTTACCCTTCAAGGGGCATGCCGACTTAACCCTGCAATTGCAATCAGCTGGTTGAGTCCTTACCCTCTTATTTTGGATTTGATTATACTTGCCATATTGTTCATACAGCTATAACTCACTTTGATTGTGTTTCTATTGAAGATCTTGTGAAGCTTAGACCCCTTTGGAAAATATTATCGACAAGTTGGAGAAATTTCCTGCCGAAGTTAGTTTCCACGTTCTTGCTGAAAGGGGGGTTGAACCACGTGATATGACGCTTCCTGTTATTACTTCTCCTCCTTGTTTCGTCCCAATCATATATGTAAGAGTGTCGAGCTAGTAATCCTTTCACTCTATCTGAGGATTGCAAGATGCATGAAACTTAAGTAATAGATTTCATTACTTTGTACTTGAAGTAATCTGTTTATTTATAACGCTCTGCTTTTGCATTGAGCACTGTAATTTCCCACGAGGACATCTGTATACTTCGATATATATATATATATATATATATATATATATATATATATATATATATATATATATATATATATATATATATATATATATATATATATATATATATATATATATATATATATATATATATATATATATATATATATATATATATATATATATATATATATATATATATATATATGAACTTGTTCTGGCTGACTGATACAGCCGCAAAACGATGCTGTGCGTTCCCAGCGTTGAAGGTGCTGGACGGGAGGCGGTAGGCCTCTCGCGCCGCGCTGGGAAAACACAGTATCGTACGCAGGGCCATGGAGCTAAGAATGATCCAGGCTAGGTGCAATTATTGTAGCCCATATGCCTTGCGCGTGGGCTGGCTTTTCTGATCTGTTTCCTTTGCAGCGCTGGCCTGTAGCGGCTGCTGCTTAACAGCAACACGTTAGGAAAAGACCACGTACAGCCCGGCCGGCCGTGAGCTGCCTTTTTTGCGGCTAGACCCTAGCAAAACTAAAGCTGATACACGCATAGTGCTAGCTCTGCATGGCAGGGCTGTTTGTTACCGGCGTTATACGGCCTCCCACCACAAGAGACACCTTGGGAGGCCGTGTAAAGCCGGTAACACACAGCCCTGCCATGAAGAGCTAGCATAGTGCTAACGCTTATGCTATTCAAGTGCATTTGAACTTTCCGGTTTTTTTGTGCTAGCGACAACAATGACCGTGGCATTGCTATCACGAGAGATCACCACTGATCTGGGCTGTTCGTAGAAGAAAGGACATGCGCTAGGCGTCGACCACACAGTGCCCGTTCACTGCAGGTCACTGCAGTCGGCTGTGCAACCTACTTTTGCGGTCTACAGAGTTAAGAGAATAAAGACAAAAATTTAATTCGGAAATTTTGGTGCAATAAACCCATGCACTATGACGGATGAAGGCAAATTTGTGCAGCAAGACAGCAATTCTTGGTCTTGGACTTTCCTCACACATACTTTTGGGCCACGCTAGTAAACTGTATGTATGCATTTTATCAGTATACGTACGTATTAACTTAACGCACTTGAGACAATTATAGAATCGGTATATATTGTTGTGTATCGAGCAATTTGCCTAGTGTTCCTACACAAAATTTGACCATACCTGCTACAAATATCAATGTGATAAATATCTTATTGTTCTGAGAAGCATTTAGCAGTGTCATGTGCATTCACAATTCATTCCATATGCAATGAAATTCTGTAATCAGTCATTTAACTCCGAAATAACTGCACCAACTTTGATAAAATTTGCTGCAGATGCTGATCGGACAGATAAATGATTGTGTTGTAAAACACTTAATAGTCTCAAGTTAATTAAAGTGTTAATTTGCATATTTCATGAGCTTTATTATTATAAATATAACTCCTAGAGTATTTGTTAAAGCTGAAGAAACCTATTACATATTGATGTGACAGATATCTAATTGTTGTGTGAAGGAATTAGTATCGTTAATTCATTAAGGGATCTGTGCATATATCAAAAACTATGTAATAAGAAATATACATCCGAAATTACAGTACAAATTTGATAACATCTGCTGCAAAAATTGATTCATGGTTCATTTGTACATATTATAATAGTAATATACATACGAAATTACAGCTCCCATTTGATTAAAGTTTAGCAGTGTCACATTTGTCTCATTTTCATTTGTCATAAATTTTTGTAACTAGTAATTTGACTCAAAATCTATTTTACCAAACTCGATGGAAGCTACAACAGATATTGATCTGACCGAACGATCAGCCATGTCAATTAACAGCTTATTTGCATGTGTGTATGTGTATGTGTGAAATGATTTTACACTTAACAAGGGCGTTCACTTCGTTACATAATCAATTGACAGATTAAAAATCTGCAACAGTAATGGTATTCCCCTTATTTGTAACACTAGTGACTGAGAGCATTGTTAAAGATATGTCTTCAAATCTTAATACATTCCAAGCTTTACTGTCGATATACGGTTTGTGATGTATATTTAACGATCAAAATCAAAACAAACACATAAACAAACGCAATGGTGGCGCCTTTTTGTTAAACAATGACTACTTACCGATTAGGGTAGATTTATATGATCCAGTAATTCGGTCACGTATATAAATGATATTTATAGTCCAACAGACAAAATATATGGCGTTCGAGCGTGTGGTTTGACTGATTCTGACCTATTATGCCCGTGTCTAACATCTTTGGTCTGCTGTATGAATGTTTGCGGTCCAGAAATTGAAGCTTCTATTATTATCATAGGTAAGTTTTTACATTTTTAGTTTTTCAGTTTTAGCACCTGCTTACTTGTACTTACTGTACGTAAAAATCAACATCTCTGTCCCTAGTATGACACCGTGCCTTAAGAACCTGGTTCACACACAGGCAAGTTTTGCCAGGGCACAAGAGATCCGACATACTACGGGCCCCGAAATCATATTTGATTTCCGTTCACACATGATCTCAACGAGAACAATACACCCACATAACTTTATCTCTATATGACCTCTTACCTTTCATAGTTGATAGTGACGGCCTTGATAATATCACTATGTTTTTTCATTTGGAAAAATGGTTTATATACAACATATATACGCATAATCTGATTATGTACATTTGTCAGCAAATTCAATGTACACTTTGTTTGCAATGATCTGCAAAACGTATACTATTGATCTGCATAGTTATTCGCTACATATATAGAAATGTATTGCAATGTTTCATATACAAAGATATACGCTACGTACGCAATTAATTTTGTGTTCAATATACGTCAATACACTGAATGTATATCAAGCATTTTGTCCATTGTGTACTATTCATCATTTTGTTCGCGTTTTACGATTTACCAATTTCAAATAATTTCAGCATATATTTACTGAGCGACAGCCGAAATCGGTACGTTTGGCGGTTTTTGAAATAATGAGGAGGCTACATGTTGTTTTTAAAGACGTTGTTGATATCAATCGCGCGTACAAGCGCGTACTTATGACATCTTGCTTAGAAAATGTCGTTTTAACTACATGGGATGATAAGGACTTTACTGACAATATTCAGTTAATGTTAAGTTAATGATCAAACTTGGCGTTCATCCTGGAACTGGGCCGATGTTAAGTGTCCACATACGGAAATCTAAGCCAATTCATATTTCTAGTCGGCCTGAGACTCCCTCCCAATCGGGAAATAATTGTTCAGACGCTAGACCGACGCTGATCATTCTGGTTTCTTTTTTAAACACCAACGTAAAAAATGAATTTAATGTATGACCGTGATAAATAAACATTCAGATGATTGGGATAGAAAACCCTTAAATATTTGTACACTTAACAAATTTCATGTTGACTGTTTGATTTGTCACGATAAATCAAACCCAATCTACTCAGGGTTACATCAATGACGAGGAATATTACGAACACGCATCTGGCATTCAAGAAATTGGAAAACAGCCACACACGTATGCAAGATCTGCAATGTCATATGGATTTGACGGTTCTTGAAAATTTTGAAAGTTATCCCGTTGCTATTAAGGTATAGACACACGTTTAATGCATTTTTACAGAGATTTTGGTTTTATTTCAAAATTGGAGTCCGTACCGTATGACCTTCACATGAGGAAAGTGTTGAGACAATATTGTATAAAGAAATGCTTAAAATACTAACAAAAATAGACTTTTTGAGAACTACGCGTACTGTTATATTCGGTTGTCTTAACTGTGTACGGATTAGTTAGGATAGGGACGCAAGGTCAACAGATTATGTTAATTTTTCTGGTCTTGTCCGGCGCGCATGCGCATACTTTCAACTGTCCTGTGTGCGTGACGTTAATAAGGCCAAAGTAATTAAATTCTTTGTTTTGCGTCCACTCTAAATGGGAAAAGGTACGCGTCTAAGCGGCTGGAAAACACACACACAAGAAAATTAACACAATGTAATTTGATTGCAGCAAATACAAAATTATAACAAAATTTTAGTTCAGAAAAGCTAAGCGTTGATGTCCTAAAATTTTCCTATTCAAATACACTGTGTGTGTTTGAAAACCTTAAAAACCTACGCGGGTGGGGACACAAAACAAAGAATTTCATTACTTGGGCTAATAATGGCTTCCGTGGTGACAAGCGGAAGGCAGAGACACGTAAAACGTAAGCGTGGTCGTAAGAAGAGAGTAAGTAAGATCATGGACCAGGCTACCAGAACAAAACTCAGATTGTCTGACTTAGGGTCGTACTATAGCAACGTGGCAGAAGATGATATGTCGGACACAAGTCTTTCTTCCGACGAGGAAGCTGATCGATTATCAGATTCTCTCCATTGAAGCAAGTTCTCCAACGTGAAAGTCAGCGACATAGTCCGTCTACCACAGTACGCCCATTCCGATGCGAAGGTCGGCGATAAGTGAACAAATTTGTGAATGAAACTGGTGGACGTGTCAAGTGATGCGTATGCATAAATTTCATCTTCCAGGGGAAGTTCTACAAGCGCACGTACCGAATGACGAACTTGAATAGTCACCGCCATGGCTTCCGTGACGCCGCGATGTCAAAATCAATGTGGTCCACTGAGACTCTCGCAAACATAAAATATCGCAATTCGCCTCCGACGGGCGTGAGAGATACTTCTAAACTAAAGAGAAACGGATTGATAGATCTTGACAACCGTTTACAGTTACGGTAGCAAGCTTAGACTCTAATTTGAGCAAAAACAGATTAGCCGTGTCAGTGTTTGTTGTGTAAATAAATCGCCCTCATTACTCGTATATCTAAACAGTTTGTGTGTGTTTCTCCCGATTTTCTCCCCATTTATGATCTTCGGAAGGGTATTTGATGTAAAATACAACAAGTTCGTGAACATGACTAAAAATCGCCCGGAAAGTCATATCAACGATCGATTTTTGTACGTATACGGGTGTTTACAAAATTCTTTGATTATCTCTCATCCGATTTTGGCCTGACAAGTGTAACTTCAAAAGAAATTAGGTTGGAGAAGGGTGCACAGATCGGTCTGATTTTTTACCAGGTCACAGTAGCAATACATATCTGTAAAACGGTGCCTCAGATTTTCAGTAAAATTTATGGAACATGAGAAAGTCTTGCTGAAGTGAACGAAACCCGGTAATTTATTCAAAAATCCAGAGTTGTTACTTTCACACCTTATTGTGCTTAAACAAAAGGGGATCGAAAAAATCTGGGACACCGTTTTTTCCCCAGAGAACTCAATTGCTGATTTCCGTTAACAGATCTAAAGTTCCATAGTCCTTGAACACCTATTTTTTTAGGTAAAAAAACCTCAAAAACGCATATTTTGGAGAAAAAAGGGACACAGACACAATTATTTGGAAAATAAACATTTTTTCATAATGTTGAAATATAGGGCTAACAGAAAATATATAATATGTAGGGTCCAAAAGTGAAATTAATTGAGAAAAAGTGACTTTAAAATAAGTATCATCTAACGTGTGTCTCTACTTAAATTAAGAACAAGGAAATAGCCGTAATTACAATGTAATACAACCCTCTTGTGACAAGTGACATCTGCTAAAGCTTATTAGTCCTGTTTCATAAGTCAGGTCCATGACATATGTACCAACATCAGTGATTGGTTCATCTGGTAATTTAAGGTCCATTTGCGTTACGCTGATTGTGGGGACCTCAGGCGTAAGGTGTCATTACTATGTATTATTCACTTTAAAGCTCCCTGATTGGTTAATTTGTAGGTCCGGTCCTCCAGTGTTCACTGCCTCATTATGCAATGACCCACGTGCTTCCTGGCTACCCCTGAAGTAAGACGTTATTCGTGATGTAGTCTGGTTTCCTGCCCCCTTTCTGCGAAAAGGGTCAGGTATGCGCCATTCTATTCACGACACTGATTGGACGACAAAATGGAACATGTCGATTAACTAAGGGGAGCACCTGCGTCTGCTGCGTTCGCTGCAGTGTTATATATTATTTCAAATTTCAAAAACAAACAAAAACTAACTCAATTCTATCATTCACTTGAAGTACGTTCTTTCACAAAAAATATCAGATCGTACGACGTTTTGCATAATGAAACAGTGTGTAATATTCATGTAACCGACCCTCCTACTTTGTTGCTGAGTTACTGTCAAGGGCGCAGTCATTTCGAACATTCCAGCCTGACATCACGCGCCACGCGCATCCGCCATTTTGCCCAAAATCTGGGCAAAATGGCTGCCGCATACCTGATCCTTTTCGTGAGTGTAGCGCAGCCAGCGGTAGAAAGGGGGCAGGGAACCAGACTATTCGTGATGTTCACCGATCGGCCAAAAGTTAGTACGGAAAATGCCCGACAAACCTTCATGCATTAAATTTTCATGTTTTTACTTATCCCTGTCCCTTTATGCATTGCAGTAGACTCGGTTCAAATCTGTGATTTGTTAATGTTAGAGTGGAGTGAACGCAATGATATGTATTTTGCTTGATGTGAAACGCGCGCGTGAGTGGAATGGACGCGATGAGTCGGGTGAATTCTATCCAGCAGAAACTAACTCACTATACTGCGCAGACTCAAAGGTAACGCATTCAATCGCTGGGAAAAACATGGCCTGGGCTACCAAATTCCGAATAGTTTTGAGCGAAATAGGAGAGACACAAGATAAACTATTATAAATGATTTTATTTTGTAAAATTCACCGACTTGAACCAAGTCTAGCATTACAGGCATATTTGCTCGTTGTTTTCTAATTGTTGGTTACGTACAAAGTTTACGATTTTCATTTTCATTTCGATTTGGTGGGGCATTGGCCGCATCATTGATGTAAAAAACTTACTCTTTTTACATCCATGGCCGCATTGACAACAGTGAGGCCTGTGAATGACAAGAGAAAATAATAGAGCTTCAAGGCATTACGTAACAAAAATTACGTAATGGTTTCAGGCGTCAGTAGCTCATTTCAATCAACTAGCGCTGTATAATTCTCAATATCACATAAGATGCCATGAATAGTGAAGGAACTCTCGAACAAGGTCAAATCTAACTAGATATTTTGACAAATACTCGGCACGAGTACCTTTCTTCATATACTGGGATCGAGCTGCGACCAAGTGCAGGTATCATCGAAAAGTACATGGGACATTGCATAATGAGGCAGTGAACACTAGAGGACCCGGCCTACACATTAACCAATTAGGAAGCTGTAAATTGAAAAATACATAATAATGAGACCTAACGCATGAGGTCCCTCCAATGACTGCTCCGAAAGTGGACCTCAGAGAAGCTGATTAACCAATCAGAGCATGCAGTACATGTGTGTAGGACGTGTAATGTAGGTCATTTGAAACAGAACTAGTAAAACCTCGCTTTAATCTCATTGTGTTGTAATGTTACGTTTTCTAGGGCAACCAACATATTTTCCTTCGCATGCCGTGACTATATCGTGTGTAAGCCAGTGATTACTAATTTAATAGTGATAAATGGTGTGCCTTTTATTCGCTACATTGCTCTATGTATATCTTGTCTCTTATTTATAAATAACTTAAAAATATGAATTATTAAAATGGTAATATTCCTCCCCCGTTAAGTAACATAAACAGCAGCGAGAATCGGAAATGTTTATTTCCGATCCTAAAAACTGTCAGTCTTACAAATAAACGAAAGTATAGTAACTTCAGGTCCAAAACCCTGCAATTAGTTTACTACATTCTCGGAGAATAGACTGTACATGCCAAACCAGGCCGACATAAACGTTGTAGGTCAACTGGTTCTCATCTTTTGCTGGAACCCCCTAAACCGCGGTAAAACCCGCCATTTGCCGGATTAAAGCCAAAGGTGAGAACGAGTTGATCAACATAAGGAACCTCCTTGAGAGAATTTTTGTCAATTACACCCTGATAACGTAACATAAGATCGTCTCACTTGACAATTGCTATGTTTTTAAAAGCTTGTCATGATTGACATGTTTAATGGGATGCACGGCACGCGTCACAGAATGATTGTACATTCTTCGCGTCCAGACAAAATAAAAACGACACAACAATGAATATACCCGTGAATAGTTAAAATTCTGTGTCAAGCAAATGCCGCGAAAAAAACATTTACAACTCCATACCTAGTCTCTCCGCATTTCATTGTTCGCACACTGTCTACTTCTTGTGTGCTATGTTATGCTTGGCGAATTACTTCGTAGGTTACTCAGTCTCTGTTTTCCGTCACACACTGGGCCGGCCATGTTACAGTTAACCCCGTGATACACGCCGGCCGGTGTTACCTCAGCGCTGCCGGCCAGCATGTTTTTGAAAAGCAAGCAACTGAGGCACTTTATAATTGTGCGAGCCTATCATTACTTAATTAATGGTCATGTGCGTAATTGTCACCTGGCAGTGTTTTACACTGGTATAAAATTTAGATATTTACTATCACTTTGTAACATGATTATATTGATTTGGGTAATGCGTACCCCGTGATAAAATCAGCTGAGTCCGAGTGGGTATCCCTTGTAGGTTAAAGCCCGGTCAAAGCAAGTGCCTTCGTAAGGGTGCCTGGCGAGCCTTTCGTCTCGTTTTCTGGTGGTAAAATGGATATATTCATGACCAATGGAACCCAGTTCTTATTTAGTAGCAGATTGTAGTGCGAAGCGTTTATATGGGAATTCCTTGAAATGTGAACTCAAGAGGAAGCACCTGATACATTTTCATACTTTTTGGCAGATAGATAAATACATAGAACATTTGACCAGTGGATACGGTGTTTTCGTTGACGTTCGCCTGAAACTGTTAATAACATAATATAATATAATATATATATATATATATATATATATATATATATATATATATATATATATATATATATATATATCATATATCATAATATATAATATATATATATAATATATATATATATATATATATATATATATATATATATATATATATATATCATAGAAGTCCCGAAATAGCCCTATCGGAGACACGATTCTAGCAAATTTGAGTAATTTCTTCACTTAAGAAATAAACCTCTTGAACGAGATTGTGCTTTTAAAGTCAAGGGGCATGTATACCAACAGAAGCCAAACCAATCATTTAACATCTAATTAAGTGCACTCTTTTCGTCATTGTAAAGTTTCTCTGGCTCTGACCACTCCCCACGTGCAAGTTTGTAGACACGCTTGTTTACTCACAAAAACAATGGGTTGTTTATTGGATAGCAACATTGTCTACACTTCTGTATTGTCATTGTAATGAATGTCTAACAACAGATACTGCGCTGAGGAGTTTTCTAATGAATTTAAATGAGGTGGCCAATCGTTTAATATACACATCTTAACTAAAAGCATAAAATAAAAGTCATATAATCGGTGAGAACAGTATTTAAAACGAGAGAGCACACTGGTAATCGACGTTGCTTTCCCTAACAGTCATTGACTTTGGCACGTATTTGGATATTTATTTCAATTCTCTCATTGTCATAGGAAACGTATTCTAGGTTTGTTGTGGCTAAAATTCGCCATTAATTAATTACCACATAAAATATATAAAGAGTTCGACTTGTTTAATTTTAAATTGTACTAATTTACCTCCTGTGTAGAAATACTAAAATGTCAGAGCTATAAAAGGATAAAAGTGATATGGCAATCCAGTGTAAAGGGTTATTTCGACTCATTCAAGTGGCATTGCTGTTCATCATACAAAAAGGTAAGACATTAACAGTAACGTTCTGACTGTTCATAGTTTTTTCTTTCTAAGCAAAATACACCCGACAGTAATTTTTGGTGTCACTTTGTATTTTATTTAAACTGTAATATGAACAAGTCTATTTATTAGCTAGCGGGTCAATGTCATGGGCGGTGACACCAGAAGACACTCTCGCAAAAGAAGGACAACTGACAACGTTGTTCTGTAAAGTCAACAATGGTGGAGAGTCGCATCCGATAATGTGGACAATGAATCCTGCACAACAAGGCCGTATAGTTGCACAAGGAGGTGTATCTGTCGATGAATGCTGTGACGTCATTAGTGACATATCAAATGGTGAGAGTGAACTAATCATCAAGAACACTAATAAATCTCATGATGGAGTGTGGCAGTGCCAGGTTGGTGTCTTAGGAAGAAGAACGCCAGGGTTACTGTTATAGGTACAACTGAAGTCTTCATCTGTACTTTGCAATATTGCTGGCTTATGAACACATTGCATGCATGGAAGAATAATGTATTTCCAACAATGAAAAGGAAGAGTAATAATTTACAAATTATAATTTTTTTTAAATAATGTCTGAACAAAAGTTGAGTGAACTATTTAACTGATCTTTTTAGAATTCGCAACAATTGGCAGAGAGGGACATTAAAACCTAGATTTCTTTTCCGTTGCCATAATAACTATGTTTGGTTTGCGTTTTAATCAAAGGACAAGACGAGCCAAGCTGTTCCACACTGAGTGGCATTGGTCCGAGAAACGAAGTGATCGTCGGGAGTAAGATGACAATTAAATGCAGCATAGATTCAGAGCTACCAAATTCTGCAAAACTGGTTGGATGAGAGACGGCAAAAATATTATGGAAGCCTACAGAAATGATTTAAAGTACACAGTGAAAGTAATGGAAGGCGACCATGGTGTCAAATTTAGTTGTAAACTGCTACATAAAAGTATAGACAAGAGTCCCTTCATTTGTTCTGAAAACATAACATTGGATGTACAGTGTAAGTACAAGCTGAACTCTAAATTGGTTGTGAAGGAAAAAATATTCATCGAACTCATGAATTCAGCATCTTTATGCTAGCCTACGGATGTGTATTTTCAAGGCCATTCGTATTCATGCTGAATTCTTGTTTTTGATGTTTTATCAATTTTGAGAAGGTGAAATAAGGTTAACCGAGGCTTGAAGGGAAATTATACCAAAATGAAATGTTGAGCTACATGGAGTTAACACGACAAAAAAAAGCATGTCTCTTTGAAACGACAACACAAACAATTAGACAATAAATTGAATAAATTTCAAGTATCTCTTCATACGCTTTATTTCACTTCTAATGTTTACTCACAGTGTTGCAGAGTATGCTAATGTATTTTATTATTTCTCTATTTCATGCAAACGATCACTTACTAATACATGCCTTTTGACTTTATTTAATGGGTTACGGCGTTTGCAGGCGATAAATAATTATCATATAAATTACATTCTGTTAAGTCATTGGGGTCATGAAAGGGGATTTAAAATACATACATTTTGGATGTATGTTTTTTTTCTGTATGTTTTTTTTCTGTGCTTTCTAATTCACAGATGCGCCAATCGTAAAAAATCCAACATATCTTTGCGCCAAGAACGCAACAAATAAAACCGTACATTGCAATTATATACCAGGCAATCCATCGTCTACTGAAGTTAAATGGAAGACTCCAATGGAGGACACAGCCACAAGAGACACTCAACTTATCATAAATGATATCGGTGTAAAAGTGAACAATCCTGACAACTACACATGTCTAGTCACCAACACTTTCTTTAATGGTAGTCAAGGACAAGATGTTGGTATTACATTGGTTCAAGTAGAGTGTAAGTTACACGAAACCGAGAAAACAACGAACAAAAACATTTTAGCATTATCCGAAGTATTATATCACATGAATCTGAGCCCACAAGAGGCACAGAGTAAGATGAACAAAAATAAATAAAAATAAATAAATAAATAAATAAATAAATAAATAAATAAATAATAAATAAATAAATAAATAAATAAATAAATAAATAAATGAAAAACGAATAAATAAACACTCTTCTTCGTCACGGGTTATGACTACATACCTTCCTACGTGTAAACCCAGATTAATTTGCGCGGAAACGGTTATGCTTGCTTGCTATTAGAGTGATGTGTGATGCAAGGTATAATGCTTCGACTGAGCCTCTATTTAAAACAATGCATATAATGCCATTACCAGATAGAATAGTTTATAAGAATGTTTGTATGGTTTTTAAATGTTTAAATATTCTTGCACCGAAATTGATCATAAAAGAGTTACAAGATCTAAGATGCAAAATTTGTTAGTGGTTCCTGCAACAAATAAGGATTTTTATCGAAAGGTTTACTGTAAATAGTGCCAATACGTGGAATAATGTCGAATTAAGTATAAGATCTAGTAACTCATTGAGCAGTTTTAAAACTGCTTACCTGAAAGCTTATTGGGTATAATTTTTGTGTTTGTGAGTTTTAGTTTCCTTGTCAAATTTGTTTTTGCTATTTAGTGTGATTGTGCATTTTTATTTCCTGTGTGCGGGTTCACTCCTGGCCACTTTTTTCTGTGCATTGTATTTTTATAGCTTTGTTAGTCATGTTTCTTGTTGTTCTGCTTTGTATCGGTTTGTATGTTCATCTGAGGGCCCTGGGGAAGATAAGCATCTTTACTGAAGCTTACCAGGCTACCCTCGTAAGGATGATAAATACCTTTTAGACACTTTCAGATTTTTTTTCCTGAATTGAAGACATCCTAAATCCCATTAAGTATAAATTTTCTGAAAGCCCTGATATAGAGCTATCCGACCATGCATAGAACACGGTCATTATTTGCATAAGGGTCACGTGACAAGCGTTTTGCCAAAATTTCCAAAAAACGGTTATGGCCTGAAAATTACAAATCCTCGGAAAGCACCTTAGTCTAACACCTTCAAGAGCGCATAGCAAAAAAAAGCATATAATGGAAATCCCAGACACAGGTTTAGAGTTAATTATGTTTTCAATGGGCAGTGTGAATTTCAAGCAGCTAGTGTTTGTGAGTGTGAATTGACGAGGTGCCAAAGAAGGCTACCTCATTCACAAATTGAATTCGAGAAAATGGCAAAAAGCCTGTTTTGTAACTTCGACGCCACGGCGTTTGATAATTAAACGTGCATTGACCTAAACGCGGGCATATTTTGTTACCAAGTGATAATGTCGACCGGGAACGACAGTTGTTCAAAGAAAACGTCCGAGGAAAATAAAATAAATTGCGGAAAACAGCCAATTTTTGGATCCTTCCTTTTCGGTACGTCGCTCAGCAAATGACTCCAACGGGCAAAAACAATGACGTCAGCAGTCATTACTGATATCAGGCGTGTCCTACATTCATATGTAAATAAGCTTGCCTGCTTCCACTAGATAAACACTGCAACGCCATCTAAACATGATACTATAGGACTAATTGTTTATTGTTCACAAGTTGTGAGAAGTATGACGAAAAAGACGTCAAGCACCGCAAAGTGGTGAGTTCAACCTTCTACCACAACCCTATCTGTGGGTATTTTGGAGATATAATCCTATATGTATAATTAGGAACGAAGTACGAAGTTTTGTCGGTACCGACTAATGTTTCCGTATTTTGACGAGTAGCGCAACAACTTTATCGTGCCTTCAACAAACAGCTCCCTATAAATCTCCTTAAACCTGTATATTTTAATTATGTAGCCATAACTGTCCCTACCACACGAACTGACTTTTTAGTCGTGTAATTTCCAGGCTGTAGACTGGCAAAAATTGTGTCATTAGAGGTAACATTTATTCATGCATGCACGGACCCGTGATGCATGTAAATCTCTAGGCCCATTCGCATCAAAAGGAAAGTTTGTGACTCACTTTCTTGAAGGGTCACATCTCCGAACCACTTTGTAGCAAACAGTCTGAACTTATCGGTGCCGTTAAAAAAGAGTTAGTAATTAAACTCCGATTTTCTGGCTTTATAAGAATGATTTGAGCATGGAGGTCTTTCCTTCTACCGCCATGGTTCTGAGCCAGACAACGATCACTGAATGTGGCCTTGTCTGGAGCGGCATGATTAAAACCATTTTGTTGTGTGGTGGCTCGCGTAAATTTATTTATCTGTCCTATATTTGGCTCTTAAAATGTATTCGCCGACATTTTACATTTGGTGAAACAACAACTTGATCGTGGGTCTCAGAGAGTTACGAAGGCAAGTTGTTCTGAAAAGTGAAAGTTTATTTCCAGTCTGTGACCAGGGGGATATTAACAAAATGCGTTACTCTTAAAAACCCACAACGTTAATTTTGTACAAATAATGAAATACGCGTCCGGGTCGTGTACTTCAGTACAACACTAAAATATCACCTTCTTTGACATGTTGAAACCAAAAATGGCATCGTTCGTTCGTAACTGCTGCCCCGTTGCGTTGAGGTACGGAGAGCAGTGGATATACCAGCAACACTTCTCAGCATAGTTGAGTTCATCTACGCGATAAACCAGTTGTCGATTCGAAATGTCAAGTTCTGCGATGATGTAATTTTTCTAGTTAACGTAATCATTTTTGTATTCTTGTTTGGTTTATGTTCCTATAAAAGTCTTACCAAAGTTTAAAATTGCGTCAAACAAAAATTGGAAATATTATAAAAGATCATATAGACATGAATTTTGACTTTAAATATTGCATAATTTACAATAAAGATGGCCTTTGGCCCATCATCTGATCATTGGTACATGCATTTACTGCGAATGTCTGCTAAAAGGATCCGTGGTCTGGTTTTTGAATTGCTCCTAGCTCTGGTCAGTCGGTGGAGATTCCAAACCATAGCAAGGTCATTCGAACGTAATGTAGAAAAGTCGACGTGTGTTACCCGGCAACGTTTCCCGATCAGTCGGAGGAGAGGTCGGCGTATATTTTCTGGGGAATACAAGTTCATAGGAGGGGATGTCGCTTAATCGACTGTCAAATTGTATGACATCGCAACTATTCCAAAAATAAAACGACACTGAAACCCTTGGTGAGGTACTTGGATGTTATCTTTATTCACTGTGATTACGTTCAGATGCACTGACGATGGTGCATAATAAGCTTACAACGCGAACTTTACCGAGTTCAACCGATGTGTAAACACAATCACTGCGTAAGAAAAAAAGATGTTTCGTTTTTTGTTTTTTTTTTATTTGGTTACAATTAGTTCGGAGCAGGAACAATTTGGATGTCGGACTTTATCAGGAATAAAAATATAATTAGAAACGGACATAATAAATGATGTTCGGCATCATTGGCTGCGATTCTGGGAACAGTTTTTGAATGTCAGACATTGTATTGACCGACATTATATACCTGAAAAAGTCGTGGTTTTTGGTTAGGTTTCATTTGGAGGAGGATCGAAGAATTTTGAGTGTGTAACTTTCTTACGTGTCGACACACATGTGAAATGTTAAAAGAAGACGTATTTTTTTTTGGTTTTCGAACGTAATATTAAGTTGGATGGAGAATAGTTTTGGTTGTCTTACAGTCTATCGGGTATAGACAGACGTAAAACATACTAGTAAAACACGCGACTCGTAGTTTATTGGCCGCAATGTTTTGAGTGGAAGCAGTTCTGTGTGTCGAAAACTTACTTTTTGGACTAGGCTTGGAGGGACTGTGCTTCAAAAACAGTTACGGTCCATTGTTGGGACTGTGCTTCAACAAACATTGTTACGGTTTATTGTTGACAGGCGGGAGTAATCCTGGTTTTTGGAGAAGCCCAACAACGTCACTATGTAAATTACGCAACGTTGTGTAACTCAAGATGGATTATGCAAAGAGCGATGCAAATGCGTCCACGATGTTTACAAAAGCTCCCCGATTTGACACTGGATAGCCATGTGCATTTGTTTTGATTTTTAAAAATCGTGAATTACTCGGAAAGCATTCCTTATCATGAACTAGCGACACATCTCAATTCTGGGCCTTACTTTTGGGCGTATTCTCAGAGAATTTGGAAATTTGACAGAAAAATGATCGATTTGGATTTGTATTTTATCATCCTTAAGTAATGACGAACGTTTCTCGAGCGATGTTATACTAATCATCCGATACTAATATACTATTGACCTAAATAAATTTTGAAATTTAAGAAAGTTGTTTAGTACCACGATTATTTTCTAATCTTTGTCAAAGAAAAAAAAACAATATTTTTAAGCATGGACCGTGACATCGATAGTAGCATTCAAGTTGCAATGCAGCGACTTAGTAGTGACAAAGCATCAGTCTCCTTTGGGTCTCCGCAGTGCAAGCTAATACAGGATCTGTCTTAATTTAAAGAACAAGTTTCTCTTTGTCAAAATCTGTACAAAACATTGTTGCATTATATTGGAAAATTATACTCGTAACTTTGTTGCTTTATGTCTATGCCTATGAACTTGCTGCCTTTAATATAGCGAAAGTGTACTGAATTGAGATAATATAAATATTGTATCTAAAAACTGACGATGAAGTATGAATTTGATCTCTTCGTAAAATTCTCTGATGTCTCTCTTTTGTGTACTGAACTGCCCTACATATAATTGCATATCTTTCTTAATTTTGTTATTTTGGTTAATAGACGAACCAATCGTCAGCACGCCCAGTATATACGATATATCGGAAAACGGAGACCTTGAAATTAACTGTAGAGTCCAATCAATGCCACCACCAAATGAAGTTAAATGGATTTCTCCAGGTGGTAATATCAATTATGGAAACAATTTGACCTTACGCAACGTCAACAGAAGACACGCTGGCTTATACATCTGCAATGCTACCAATACATTCTGCGATGATATTGGTGGATATGGACACGGTACTAGTTCTACATTTGTAACTGTAAAATGTAAGTTTACTAATTCAGCTTGCTTTTTATCATAGGTTAAAACCTTTTCAAGGGCCAGTGATAATTTGTATGATTTCTTTATTATTTTTTATTTGTATATCAAATACAACTTCTTATTCTATCACCCAGAGAATGAAGAAACACCTACTAATTAGCTTTTCTGCTTAGCGTCTTTATTTGCAGACTTCTTTGTTGTTGTTTACATTTGATATCTATTCCAGACCAAAAGTCATTCTTTAGCAATATCAATGCAGTTTACACAATTACAGGTTGAGTTGACAAGCTTATTTCTATGCATGTCAACATGCTTTGAGGAGTGAAACAAGGAGTTATGGTTGACTTTCAAATAAAAAATGGAGGAAAAATTTCCAAAAACTAGCATTTCTGGCCCTTTAACTAAATGCAATATTTTCCTCGCAATTAAAGCACAATTTGTACGATTTTAAGTCTAAAAGTTTAGTTTACAATTTTACTGTGGCTAATACCTCGTCTTCTTGAAAGTTCACAAGACATATAGTCAAGATGTATTTCAGAAAGTGATGTCATATAGCTGTGTTATGACATTACAACAATCCTCCAAATGAATGAATAAAGAAAGCAATAACATCAACACAAACACAAAATGAACGGCGTCATTTAATTAACACAATCTGAAAGCAATAGTTTATACTATGTGATGCATTGTGACTCATTGTTGATTATCCTCATAAAAAAGGATGTACATAAGGTAGCATGTGTACCAGATAAAGAATGGGAAATTTCCCCTCTATTACGACCATCGCTGCTGTTCGGCCCACTTTGATTCATTACAACTTATTTGATATTGTTTGAAATTACCGTACATATGATTGTCTCTGAATTAGTACCACGATTCGCCTTCACGCCCTTTTTATTTATAGTTAAACCAACAGCTGCAGTATTGTCAACCCAAAAACCGGTACAATACGGAGAGTCTGTTACATTAACATGCTTCACAGACTGTAGCAATCCGGCAGCTGCAATAAATTGGTACATGAATGGTACGCTGGTTGATATTCTCAGTGACAACTTTACGCTACAAGACGTCACGAAGGAAGAGTGTAAAGACGGTGGTTTTGTTACATCACAGAGACTGAATATACTGGTACAACCTGGTCATAATGCTATGCATTTCAAGTGTAGTGCAGACAACATTGGCAACATTGAAAAGAAAATAGTTTCAAATGAAACAACAATCATTCCCACATGTGAGTTGCCAAAAATTATCAAAATTAACATGTACATTTCTTACTTTATCGAGAATGAGATGTTTATTTTAGAATTGTCGAGGCGTTGCTAGTTGAATATAATGTAGGAGCAACATGGAAAGTTATTTGCTATACATTCCTAATAAAATACATTTTTTTTGAAATCTCTCTTTAGTTCCACCAATCTTGCCAGAGGGCTGTCAAACAAGGATAGATACATTTCCAGGAGATGAGAACATTACAAACCTATTCATTGAGGGTGCTGTCACAACATTTAGATGTACGTCTTGTAGCAGTATTCCAACAGCATCCATACACTGGTATCTCGGTAACAAACCTATACTACAACCGCCTAATCGCCGTGAACATATTAGTGTTGGTATCCTTGGAGGAAATGTGACAGAACAGAATATTACAGTGCAGTTGTCCAGCGGAGATAACGGAAAAGACATTTATTGCAAGGCTGTCAATGAATTGTTCCCAAAGTCATCATCGTTTTCCGAGAATATCACTCTACATGTCGTTGGTGAGTATCGTTTTGTATGTGATTACGGAACGTTACAGTCACGGTGGTAATGTTAACTATGTGGAGACCTTTGTAGACCTTGCCCTTGTAGTTTTAGTTTGCTCTGTCATGTCATTATTTCCCTCGGGGATGTTTAACCCTATTCTCTGCGGTAGATGAATAATTAATCGTTTTCTTGTATAAGAAGGACTGTTATTCAAAACCGGTCAGGTATAATTTATTTTACTTTGGATAGATATTTATTTATTGCACACACATTCGTTTCAAATCATGTCATTTGTAAGTATGTTTACCCATATATGGAGCCTACCATTTTGTTATGATTTTTGAGGGAAATAACAAATAAAGTGGAACGCTCTCTACGTTGAGCAACTTTTTCGTGAAAGTTCCTGTCCCGGTTCTCCCTTCGCTACTTAGTATGTTGTATATAAAGGTAGAACCATAAAGAGAAAGCAATAGCCATGAACATAATAATAATTTAAATAACTGTTTAATTTTCATTTCAACTTTGAACGGATAATGACCAATCATTGGAACTTGTCTTTCCTGGTAACTTAATATATGTATTTAGAAAGCGATTCCACGCTTAACAGCCAAATAACAATATTTCTTTTTTTCATGGCAGAAGTTTGAGCAAACTCACGTACAGTACTCCGTCATACTTATTGTGCTACTTATTATCGATTTCAGATTTGTCACCTACTAACAGTCTTAAAGCGGCTAAACAAAATACTGTTACTTCATCGACATTTACGTCATCTCGATCGATCGAAATATTGAGTATTGTCTCGGTACAACCATCGCCGATGTTCGTAATTGGTAAACTATCACTTCCGTTAAATATTGTGCATGTGGATTGAATCACATGATTATATATTTCAATAGTGTCTTCACAGGTCGGACAAACATCTAATCCTGATCTTCTAATAACATGGATTTTGAATTTCGCGTTTTATTCAAGCTGTGTATTGACTTGAGTGAAATTATTTACTAATGTAGTGAGAAGATAGATTTTAAATTTAACATATTATGAGTAAAACAATACCATCAATGGATTTTCTTTTGTTGTGTATTACTAATAGGTAACAGACATTTCAGGTGAGAAAAACTGTCAAATGGACCCTCGAATTAGGTGAAGGCGCTTTGTTGACTGTTTACACCGAAAATTGGTCAGCAGTTTCTCAAACAGAATAGAAATATGAAAAAAAAAACATAAAACTAAAAACAAACAACGTTGTAGAAATAATCCTATGTACAAACTAGTACGTGCTGCCAAATAGAACAAAACCAAAAGGCAATAGTTTGGCTTCAGTTCCCTTAATGAGAAATCATATCCGAATTATTAAGATCATTACGTAAACATCTTTGTTCATTAATATTAATATTAATTTTTCATTAATTTTACGAATATTTAGACTTACATTTTACATATCGTATAGTTCAATTATTTTTGTATTCTTGCTACAAAAAGATTATTTGAATTTTCAGTCCCGAAATATATCCATGCCTTTTGTTTTGCAATGTATAACATAATTTTTTTATGTTTTGGTTTTTGTATCAGTCAATTTAAATCGATACTTAGTTAGTTGTACAATTGAACTAGTTTATCTTACGTTTTATCACGGAAGTGACTTCACGTTTTGTATTAAACTTTGCACCTCTTCCAGTTTTATAAGTTCCACCACATTTACACTTGGTTGCAATTCGGATATTAAAATCAAATTTGAGCAACCATCGTGACCCTTTCCCTTTTGAACTGCTTCATATGCTTAATCCAATGTCGAATTTCAATAAACTTTCTTGAGCGATCCTGGTCCTTGTCGTACAGAAAAGCATATCGCGGAGACATCTCCGAAATATACCCAACACACTGAATCATTCACAGAGAAAGCCCGGGAGCCCAGGAGCGACGGTGTTAATATTGCTGTCATACTCTGCGTTATTATCATCGCCCTATTAGCTATGGTGGTCATCCTAGCTGTGCTCTGTATTAGGAATCACTGGAAGTCTACACAGAAATCGAGTAAGTGTAAATAATAAAGTAGATTCCCCTGAATATTACGATGAGACATACAGTTTTTCAATGATACATATGAAGCAGGTTTGAATAATGTCGGAACAATTGTAAGGTAGGAGATACTGCACTTTGCTTTTGCAAATGCAGTAGTATGTTTGTACCCTGAGTTTACGATACCTATGCCGGTGGACATTATTGTCCCCGAGGCCCAGTTAGGCGATCTATTCATTGATTCGACAAAGTTTTGTGTGTTGTGTGACAGCGCGTGAAAGCAAGTTCTTCATGAACTCAACTTTGTTGAAGCTTTCGCATGATTTAGGGATTATGAATGATAAAAGCATTGATAACTAACCAAATTTTTCTCAATTACTTGAAGGATTTGCTATTTTCAGATTCACCTGGAACGATGCGATAAAAAACAACTCTTAAAACGCCAATTGGGACACAATGAAACAAACTGTAGATACTTGTTTGCCCTGAAGTTGATTTTCAGTTCCTCTGTATACTTCCACATAGAAAGAAATGTCACAACAGGTTACCTGGATTGAACTTATTAGGAGTGAACTCATAGTATGTTATTTTTTGTTTCATACTTGATAGGAACGCTCCAAAGAACTGACGTGTAAGTTGTTATTCACTGCAATGAAAATTTACAAAATGACCTTACTTTCCACCATGAATAATTTCTGTGTGTCTGTCGACATCTAAAAAATGAATATTTTGTTGTGCTAACTATTCGACTGATATAAGCCTTTACTCCGATGATGCAAACTTTATTTTATGTCATAAATATTACTCTCAGCAACGTACCCAAGACGGAAACACACACTAATAATAATTATGTACTCTGTCATCCCGGTAAATTTATTTCATTTATCCGACAGACTTGACGAATTTATACCAATGGCAGAAAGAAGTCAGCCGATTATGAGTGAGTCATTAAACAACTTTTTGCCCATTATAACTTCTGCAAAAGCTGAAGAGTATATCCAAGTTCACGAGCAAGAAGTCGAGTTACAATGGAGTAGCACGCTGAAATTTTGATTTAGCAACGACGATGAAGCAATCCAAAACTATGTTCAGGAATGTTCAATTCAGAGCGCGTTCGTGTTACTGTCACAGTTCACTCAAGCATTCAACGTTCAGCAAATTAAATTTATTTGAAGGCTGTCGACGAATTAAAAAAAGTAGTCGTTTGATTTTAAGCACTCGTTTACGTATTAATATCTAAACTGTCATAATAAACACTATTCTTCTTACATTTGATGTAAATAGGAACACATGAATCTGACACTGGTGATTCGAAATACTTTTGTAGACCGAGTGCACTTTATAGCACTCCCAATAAAGCAAGGAAACAGAAACATACAGGTAACTATAGCGTGGTACTGTTTTCGAGCACAACCAAGAAAAAAATATTGTAGGCTTTAATATCGTAAACTGTTAATATAATGTGAATAGACGTGACAGCAAACATATGTAAACCTGTCCTGTCATTGTTTAAATATACAGAATGATATATAATCCTTCAAAATATAAACGACCGACAGTGTGCCACCGAAAAAGATGTTTTTGACCGAAATCATTAAATTTGCATAATTATCAGAACATCATTTATCTTACACGCTTTTCTTACATAGGTATATATTTTTCTCAAATGCGCAAGTACATTCATATTTCCGCTTTAACAAAAAATTCTGCATTGCAGCAACCAAGACAACATTAAGGTTTTGTTGACCACTGACTAGAGCGAAGGGTTTAGACCCACGCTACTGAGCTTGTAGTTACAAAACTAAAGGAACTGTCGTGTTTTTATCAATTTTATCTTAGTCTGAACAAATTTACCAACTGAGTACTACACAGTCAATGCCAACAAGCACAAACATGCGAACCAGGCAATGAGTAGTCCCGCGTTAACTTTCCGACAAGAATTAATGCTGTATACTGACTACTACGTCACTGTTTATTTTGTTAGCGTCTGACCGTGAAAATATTCAGTATTACAAGAGGGTAGAAACAGGTGGAAATGATGAAAAGGAACCTCCATTTCTATCCAATGACAACCTGCAGGGTAGGTAAAATTCAGGTGCTGTATTTCACATTTTATTGGGGAATTTGTTTCGGTCCGGCCATTGTTGAAGATGTTAATGATAAAGACATTGATTAGAGTCCGTAAACTGCACTCGTGTCATGTTATTATTTTTCTACAGGACGAGATCGTAGCTTCCAAGCAAGTCGTATCTGGCCTGACGAATCGTCGGATTCATCCACTACGGACCTTGATGATGGTTCTTACGAACTACTGAATGAGCCGCTTCCACCAAGGAGTACGAACCTCAATACGAAAACACACGTCCTAATCCGGGCAACATTCGTGCAAATTCGAAAGAAGAAGACATCGCGAGAATAAACTCACCGACTATACGGCACGACCCTGTCCGAGACGACAAACGAAGTAATAGACCTGCAAAAGTACGGGATTATGAAAACCTCGAGAGGAACGACAATGTTGATAGGTCAGAAGAAGCGTCAAGTGGTGTAAGAAAACAGGTATTGTATAATAAATGTGTCAAACCTTTAAGCTTTTACGTACGACAGAATGTATAAAAATACCAACTAAAAACCATCAGTAGTTTAAAAGTGTATATCCCACTTCATTTTCTTTTTTATTTATCTGATACGAATTTGAGATGTGCAATATTCAAGTCCGTTAGTGTTTGCAATTTATGAGACTTGCACTACAATTAGGTGAATTAAGACCCCCCCTCTCTCTCTCTCCTCTCTCTCTCTCTCTCTCTCTCTCTCTCTCTCTCTCTCTCTCTCTCTCTCTCTCTCTCTCTCTCTCTCTCTCTCTCTCTCTCAGGTCGAACCGAATGTAGAAAATTTGGTTTATGCTGATCTCGACTTAACCAAGAAAATCCAACCGTCAAAGAAGAGTGCAAAGGGACTGGGTGCACGTTCAGACTATTCAACTATAGATCACCTGAGGACAGAAAATCTAAGGCGAGAGAGAAATAAACCTACAGCTGAGGTTTAGCTCAGCTCGTAAGATTACGAAAAATATGGTAAAGCTGATACGTACACTAGCCAGTTAGAGTGAGATAAGTGAACATATTACCCCTTTCATTTGTCAAATGCAAAATTAGCCACCGATCGAACCGCTCCGTTTACTGTTTACAGAAAGGTGAAAGCGTCGAATATAATCAGTGCTGCTTTTTATGAACCTCTTTCCTTGACTAAAACCTACGTTTAGCTGAGCTAAAATAATGCACCAATATTGAGCAAATCGTTATGTAAACGGAAGCTCAGATGTTGTTTCTATTGTAAATTTGTAAACGTTGCTGACAACAAATTATTTAATGAACTTCCATGATTTTTCAGAAATTACCGAAGCTAGTATTGAATTTGTTTTATTTTTCTATTTCAAATTCACCAAATATTTTTGCTGTTGCACCTAAAAAATTTACAATTCGAATAGGTATCAACAAGTTTTGATGTTTTTCCATTTTATCATGAAATATTTTCTCTAATCCATGCTGAATATGGTAAACAAGAAAGTAATGTTCTCAGTAGGTCAGATCTTTTACATGATATTGAATAAGACTGAAAGAAAATGGGAAATTAGAAAAGTGCTAGCCTTTAAGTGAATAAAAATGGATTGGAAGCTTCACATATTTTCATAAAAATGTTAATATTTGCCATATTTTTATGACAATGAATACGAGACTGCCGTGCGCCAAGATTAAGTGTTTACGTTTTCACAACATTGCAATTCTAACAAACATTTGCACATGGTAGGCAAAATATTGTTTCAATATCAAAAAAAAAATCGTGAATTTTAAGAAAAATTGCGTTAGCATCATTTTAACGCTAGTTGACTGAATAAAAGAAAATGTCAAACCTCTTTTGATTATTAATATCATTAAAAATATGACCCAAAAATACTCTCTGTCGACAACCTCGAAAGACCTGCTCCTGTGGCAGACTAGTTGAAGTGAAATATCAAACTTTTAAATACGGCAGCTGTTAATTGTTATGTGTCTTACAATGTTTTTTTTGTTACTTGAACTGGGATATACTTTTGTAAAGATCGCAGATTAATTAAAATAGATTGAATTTTAATGGACCGACTACTGTTTTTTTCAAATGCAAAAGCTGACAATAATATGTGGGCTAAAATCAAACAACAACAGGACGACGACGACAACAACAACAACAACAACGGCAACAACAACAACAAAAATACAACAACAACAAAGATTTAGCATGGCAGTACCATAATGCATTGAGATATATTTGACATGGTAAAAATTGAGCAGGTCGCACTGTTTCCCAGTATTTTATATGACCAATTTAGTGAAGTCAGGACTTGTTTACGATCGACAGCCACATTGTCGACAAACCACTTCCAAAACGGCTGTGGCCATGTCGCTTGTTTGGGTTGTATTTCCATGAAATGTACATTGCACGTTAGATACATGAACATATATAATTATTTGTTTAATGTTTTTTAATGGTTACTCTAATAGGCTCGACACAGTAGAAGAAAACTTAAGTACTTCATAATTACACTTTTGCTTGAATTGGCTTAAGCTAAATAAGAAAAAAAATATAATACTAAATTCACATTTTTGTACTGGTCATATGGTTTTTAGGGAGGTATGTCCTGAAGATATCAAGTTAAGCATATTTGTCTTTATATCGTGTACTAAAGTCAGTTTTCTAGCAAAATTGCCTGCAAGAAGCTCACCCTCCTGTGAAATTTACTTTGAACACCAATCGAAACATGCATTATGAATCAACTTGGTAATTTATCTGTTGAGGCCTATATGAGGTTTTCACAGCAAGATCAATTTGAGCATTATGTAAACGTTAAGATATAGAAAAAAAATATATGTGAATTTATGCTCATTGTTATAACACATTTGTTAATGTTTTAGTATGGAAAATAATGTTTGAAACCGTATTGAAATATCACAGGTTAGACGCTACAAATTTGACATAAACGCTATCTTGAGATCCTGGTTGACAGTTTAAAAATAACACGATAAAATAAAAGCGAGCGGTGAGTGGGATTAAGTTCAGGGTGTCAGGGTGCAGACTAAATAGACAGTAAATAAATCTAATGTGACCTGTGACATCTCAAACTGTATATCTGCTAGGTCATATCCTGGTTCTCGAATTTCCGGCATCAACATTCTGTCGTATTTAACGAATTGCAGGCCATTTTGTTTGACATAAACAATTTATATTCGAAATCAAGTCTGCCTTAACCCAAGTACTTTTTAGAGTAAAATTTTTAATTCATCTGAATATAAATACAAAACGGTTAGGACGAAAGGCCATGTACAGTTCTTTTTATCATGTGATGACGGAGTATTTTACGTATAAAGAAACTAAATCCTCACATTACTTCCTTAAGGCACTGTAACTAAATTGTAAACATTTTCATAGTCCGAATATTTATTCATTTAATTCCCTAATAGATGATATCAGTGAGTGACAACCAAAACATTGATAGAAAAGAAGTTAGTTCTTAGTATTTTTTCTGAACAAAAAAAAATACCTATATCGATGCAATCAGGAGAGAAACTTCGTAAATGCTCGACGGAAAATTTTACAAAATGACTTTGTTTTGCACTTTTGATAAACTTGAGATCCTCATTGCAAAAAATAGCCTTCTATAACATGTTCACTTTGAAATACAAAAAGGCAAGACATTTCTTCTCTCCTCTCGAAGCAAAATAGCAAATCCATGATAATTATAAATGATGGCCTATTCCAATGGTAGAAACAGCAGACAAAATTGCAAGCAGAGGTATGACGGCCCGAGTGTATGTACTCCTATTCATCAACCAAACGTTTTTACCTTTGGAAGGAATACTAATGAAATAAATTTAAGACAAAAAGGCAAGACATTTTTTCTCTCCTCTCGAAGCAAAATAGCAAATCCATGATAATTATAAATGATGGCCTATTCCAATGGTAGAAACAGCAGACAAAATTGCAAGCAGAGGTATGACGGCCCGAGTGTATGTACTCCTATTCATCAACCAAACGTTTTACCTTGGAAGGAATACTCATGAAATAAATTTAAGACAATTATCAGATTTTACAAATGACGGTATTGAATGGAAGCTTACGCACACAGTTGTATCGATTGAAAGTCCAACATTGTTTATAGAACGACTCATTTTACGGGATCACTCTTCCCGAACAGGTACATAAAGAAAACAAAAATTCTGGTTTCTTGGGAAGCACATAAATTAACTGATTAGTGCTCATGCTTGTAAATGAAAATAATGGTACAAATGAAATTTTGTATCTGTACTACATAAACGTTCAGATAATTTTAACGCTATCCATTTCTTTTGTCTGTGTTAACAAAAAAAAAACAAAACAAAATAAAACAAGCAAACGAAAATTAACTCGGCATGCATATTGGTCATGATAGAGCACAAAAAGAGAACTTGAATTTATGAAAAAAAGACAATTTAATCATAAACTTCAAATATGGAACATCGGAAGTCTGACGAATTGAAGAAGGGTGTTCATAACAAAATAATTTGGAATTTTTAGAATGTTTATATTAAAGTCACACCTACCTGAAAAGTTCACCAATGGAGTAAACAATTTGCTATCTGAATTGCTATTGAGGAATAAAAAACTATATTGAATACAGCAATAATAGAATGACAAAGAAGGGGTGAAAATGATTGAACATACAGAAATAAACACAGTTTAATATTGTCTTACGTTCAGTCTAACTCTTTGATATCAGTTTATTGAAAAACATGGGAGACTGTATTTTTAATCCAACTGTTATGAAGCAATTTTCTTTCTCAAACATCTCAAGGTGTAAAATCACAACTGCTTTGGAGTCATAAGATCATAACTGCCTGTGGAATTATGTAATTATAAGAGAAAAAGGATTTAGCATAAAATCAAGTACCAAGTAATTACCTTAATGCCTATGGAATATCACTTCATTGTCAAGATTTTCAAGAAAAAGTTAATGTGAAGGTTAATTATTTAACATGTAAATTTATTGGAATGCCAATACCCGGGTAGTCAACAAGATTACTTGATAATCAAAATTGTATTCATGCATCCACCGAAATGACGCAAGATTGTCTTTGAAGACAACACTATAACTTGCAAGAGAAAATCGAGTTCTAATTTTTGAACTGCTAAGAAGTTAAACCATTTTTGAAATATATTTCAATATTTTCCGAGGTAAAGCATGGCATACAACAACATTTTAATGTAGCGATGCATGTTGTAGGTGTTCTGTCTAAGTAAAAAATAACCCAGCAAAACATCAATTACACTGTACTGTTATTTGTGTAGATAAACACGCTTGGAATTAATTTGGGAGGTTCAGCTTATACTTGATGCAATGGGATTTCCTTTCATAAGCTGCACCTAAACTAAAGAACGCACCACCACTCGAAATAGGAGAATCCCATCACTTGGAAACTATCAAAAGATAACTGAACATGCTCAGATTCTCAAGAATGTACCGTGTTGTTTAGCAATTAAACGTCATAGAGTAAAAATCGTTTTTTTAAATTTTGGCGCTTTATAAATTTTGCTGAGTAATTGATTTAATGCTTGAGTGATTATGACCTGCATTTCAAAGATTCTTTCTGAACCAAAAAGGAAATATCTATATAGGAGACTCCTTTTTGTACCTTTGTTTAAAAAGATTAAAAAATCAGAGATGAGAAACCCGATAAATATTATTAGTCTGTCTCAACCCGCTGTAACAGCTGCCGAACGAAAACAATGAAATTCAATCTTTCACCGCGTCGATTCAGGTAACAAAAAATAGAAACCTTATCTTTTAAGATTGTACGAGGTTAAAATCAAACTCACGCTGGCTACTTAATTTATTTTAATTAACTATATTTATATCCTTCCGGATAAAATGAAAATTAAATGTGACATATTGTTGTCTACGACCGTTTAACGTTAAAGATAGGTTATGAAAATGCACTGCATGTCCGATAATTTATTTTCGATGGGAAATTGTGCAGCAGGACAAAATACGGCGTTTCCGATCAGGTTCAAACTCACAAAAAAACGGTATCAAGTCACCTAGGAGACACGAAACAGACAGAGCTGATCGGCCAAATCCCCACTCTCAGTAAAGGTGTAGTTCAATAACCGAACTTTACGGTTTTACAATTTTTCTGACTCTGACCTTTTCACAGGTTGTAGAGTTCATATTAGTACTAACACTGACAGTCACACATTGCTCACACAACCTCATCGAAGCAATGAAAGCATCACTTTACTGGGCAAAAGACAGCCAAGGGGACAATTCTGTTAACCAGCAGAGCTATCATCCCAAGGTATAAATTACGGTAATATTCACTTTACGACCTCGACCACATAATCATGATATTTCTCGCAAAACGGGTTGAATCAGATATAAAGATTCACGAGATATGTTAGTATAGCCGGAAACGTTTTCTTTTTTAGCTCCACACCATTTAATGTTGTATATAATATTTGGCAGTAGACACTTGGTTGAAAAGTAGCTGCTTAATGATTTGAAACTGAAGACAAATATAATATTTAATCGTTTTGACGCAATATAAACTTTATAAAGAATTTATTTTGTTTTTCAATTGAAGAGTAGTTATTGGAGAAGGGAAAATAAGATTGTGCTCTGAAACTAACTAGGAAGAGTCACGAATAACTCATTTTAGCATTAAAAATGTTGGAAATTAAGTGATATATTTGGTAAGACGACATGTTGAATTACATGACTGTAAGCAAATTCGGGCTAATATTAGGACCATGAGAGATTCATCAAAACGCAAGTAACAAAATTTCGATTGTGACGAGGGTCATTTGGATACAAGAGAAGTTTTTAAAATCATTCAGGGCCGCAAAACAACAACAACAACAACACCATCATCAACAACACCATCACCAACAACAACAACAATAACAACAACACATAGTTTTAATATGACAGTGTCATTCGTCATGACAGTTCAATTTTATCTTGGTAAAAATACTAATGTGTTAAATAAATGGGACTTCTCTTATATCAATAGCAACACTATTTACAAGCGACCTCCATAGTGTAACATGTTTCAAGTCGATATTTAATTTGCGTCTCCTGGAAATGCACTGTGCGTTGGAAAATATGCTTGTATTTAATTATTTGCATAATACTTGTCAACGCTTTACTGTTCGCTTGCAACCCTCTGAATACTCAACATTGGGAATCGCTTATGCTGTATCACTGTAAAAATATCGTCATATTAGTTTGACTTGACAGCTTTCATAGACTGAGTAAAAATTTCAGTGCGTTATGAATCGACATATCTTGAAGATTACAAATTAAACATATATATTTTTATAGTCTGAAATTCAGCCTTCTTTGATATTATTACAAACATCAATCGAAACATGCATCAATTTTCAACACGGTTATTTTTGTTATTTTTTACAGCAAGTCCTATTGTATCAGACTGAATATGTGAAAATTGAGAGATACAACAAGTGTTACTGTCTTATATAACACTTTTATCAGCTTTCTTAGGCTAATTAAATAATGCTTTGAACCTTGTTAATTGATAGAAGGGAATACACTGCCATTGTTTATGTCAATGTTGTCTTAATTTACAGGTTGATGGTATTAAAAACTACACAGTGAATGGGTGGTACCTGCGTTTGAGCATATGTCAAAGTGCAGCCTTACTCGGCAGTGTATCACTCTATCGTGAACTTTGACATTTCTTTGTGTATTATTCTAGGTCATATCCATTTCTTGCAATTTTTGAGCTTCAAAATTAAGTCGCCTTCGGCGAGCTGAAAGCAATTGTGTTTGACATTACAATATGGTAAAATAAATTAGGTCTGCCTAAATGCCAACTTTTTGGAGCAATTATTGAAGTATAAATAAATATAAGTGAGAAACAGAAATTTTGAGTTTGGCTTTTCTTTTGCTTGACGGAGTGTTCTCGAATACAAGGAACTGTGTTTTCACATTGCTTTCCTACTGCCTTGAAACGAAATTTTAAACATTTTCTGTGGGCCTTCCATTCCCTGATAAATTATATAAGAGGGCAAAACTACAATAAATATCATAATATGTCTCAACCCGCTGTAACATATTGTCAGCTGCCAAACGAAAACGATTAAATTCAGTCATTAACCCCGTCGATTAAGGTAACCTTAACTAGCAGCCCTGTATATTAGGATTGTATGAGGTTGATGTCATGAGTAAAAGTGGAGGAGAGCACTATTCTCAATTATTTGATATGGCTAATTTAATGAAGTCAGTGACGACTTGCATAGGTAGTATGTTAGCTATGTGAACATATCTAATTATTTGCACACTGTCCTTCAATAGTTAGTCGATTAACCCGACAGAGCAAAATAAAAACAAAACTTAAATACCTTACAAGTACTTCTTATAATAAGCCCTGTCAATTCAGCTCGAGAATGGGAGAGGCTTAAGCTATATAAGCACGAAAATGTATTTGCATAGTTCACATTGTTATACTAGTTTGATAGTTTACTGAGTCATATAATTAAAAAAACACAGTGCACTGTGGAGATATATCCTGGATATTATAAATTAAACATATTCGTCTGTATATGATATACTATAGTCGATTTGATAGCAATTCTGCTCGCAAGAAGTTCACTCTTCTGTGATATTTGCAATGAACACAATCGAAACACGCATCATAGGTCAATATAGCAATTTACTCGTTGGGGCCCACACGGGATTTTCACAGCAAGATCAATTAAACCAGTATGTAAACATAAGTGACAGAGAAAAAAACTTGCAACTTTACTTATTGTAATAACATATTTGTTAATTTCTTAGTCTGGCAAAATAATGTTTGGTACCGTATTACCCTATAAAATGTTAGACGCTATGAAGTTCACAACAACGTTATCTTTAGTTCCTGGTGGTGAGTTTAAAAATAACATAATTGACGGCCGGTGCGTAGGACTAAATTCAGGATGTCTGAGTGCAAACTAAATCGTTAGCAAAGCAATCTTAGGTGACACGTGACATATCTAATTGTATCTCTACTAGGTAATATATTTCTTCAAAATTATGTAGTATTTCACGAATTGCAGGCCGTTTTGTTTGACAGAACAATTTCGTATTCGAAATGAAGTCTACCTAAATTTATCTAATTTATCTGAGTATAGATACAAAGAGCTGAGGACGAAAGACATGTATGACTCTTTCTATCATGTGACGGAGTATTTTACGTATGAAAGAAACTCAATCCTCACATTTCTTCCTTACGGCACTGTAACTAAATTGTAAACATTTTCATAGTCCGGATATTTATTCATTCCATTCCCTAATAGATGGTATCAGTAAGCGACAATGGTCAATCTGTATTCGCACTGTATGGACTAGGCTTTTATAGGGACCTGTATAAACTTAACTACCAAAACATTTTTAGAAAAAAAGTTAGTTCTAAGTATTTTTCTTCAATGAAAACACACCTATATCAACCGATCAGGAGAGAAACGTATGATTACTTTGTGACAAAACAAGACATGTTTGGGACACTAAAAATTTCGCCCAGTGAAGGAAAACTTCAAACAGTCACGGATTTACACATTGATTTGTTTTGCACTCTGAGGAAACTTGAGATCCCCAATGAAAATTAATCCACCTCTTTACAATATGTCTATTTTCAAAACAAAAGGCAATATATATATTGTCTCTCGTCGCAACCCCCCAAAAAACAAAACAAAACAAACAACAACAACAACAACAACAACAACACAACAACAACAACAACAAAAACTTGTCGACGAGAAAAATAATTAATGGCCTATGCCAATAAACTGCTGACAAAATTGCAAAGCAGATGTATTGCGGCCCGAGTGTAAGCATTCCCTTCATGATTTTATCTTTGGACAGATTACTATGGAAATACCAGACAACTATCAGATACAACAGAACATACACTGTATGTATAACCGAAACTCAACTTCGTTTCAAATTGAAAAAAAAAAAATTACAATATTGAACGGAAACTTGTGCACACACTTGTATCGATTGAAAGTCCAGCATCTGCTATTTTAAAGTCTCAACATTTTAGGGATCATTCTTCTCGGACACGCGTACGTACATACAGAAATATGCCCGTTTCGAACATGGCAGATAGTTTCGCTGGTTTGTGTTCAGGCTATAAATAATGGAATGATTTTGGTTTACTTCATAAAAAGTTCAGGTAATTGTTAACGATGCCAATTTCTTGTGTGTGTAAACGAACAAATAAACAAACAATCAAACGAAAACTTCCTCGGCGTGCATAAAGGACATGATAGAGCACAGAAATTGAATGTTTTGAAATAAATTAAAATTAAATGACAAACTTCAAATATAGAATACCGGAAATATGGCAACTAGAGGAAGAGTGTTCATACCCAAATATTTCAGATTTTTTAAGAATGTTATTATTAAAAGCAACATATTTCCCTGAAAAGCTATACAAAGGATGAAGACGATTTCCTATCTAAATTGCTGTTTAGAAATAACAAAACTATAAAGAACACGACAATAATAGAATGACAAAGAATGGGGTAAAATGATTGAAATAAAGAAAGCGTATATATTCTTACGTTCAGTCTAACTCTGCGATATCATGATATTCAAATTGTCATGATGCTATTTCACTTCTCGCAACATCTCAATGTGTTACATCATAACTACTTTGGACTCATAAGATCAGAACTGCCGGTGGAAGTGGTTAATTAAAGAAAGTAATGTTTTAACATGAAATCAAGTACCAATTGATTATTTTGATGCCATTGGAAAAACACCTCATTGTCATGTTTTTCAAGGAAAGTTTAATTTGACTGTTGACTATTCAAAATACAGACGAATTCTGATGCCAATACCCTTGGAACCAAAAAGATAACTTGATAACCAAAATTGCATTCATGCATCCAACGAAATGACGCAAGATTGTCTTGAAATCAACACTATAACATACAAGAGAAAAAAGAGCTCTAATTTTTGAACTGCCAAGAAATTAAATCAACCTTTTAAATATATTTCAGAATTTCCCGAGTTAAAAAGTGCCATACAAGAACGTTTTTATATAGAGATGCAATTGTAGGTGTTCTAACTAAGCAAAACAAGTTGATCAAGAATTTTATTAAGCACCCCTCTGACAGCTATCTTTTTCTTTAATTATCTGTCGAGGCATCCCGCTTCCTTTTCGGTTGTTCCTATACAGTGTTTGTCTTCCGTGTAACTCCGAGAAGGATGTATCGGAGTTACGACAGCAGTCATTAAATTCAGAAGCTGTAAATACGGCATTCACTAAATTCAGAAGCTGTAACTAGTGAAAACAGTTATCTTGACAAAAACGAGTGTGGTCAGAGGTTCCCTAAGAATATATTCAAGGGTCAGAACGACAGCGTGTCAATCATTTTAACCAGACTGCCACTCCGTTAAATATAATTGAATCCATCG
The DNA here is from genome assembly GCF_041260155.1 of Ptychodera flava. NCBI lineage: Eukaryota > Metazoa > Hemichordata > Enteropneusta > Ptychoderidae > Ptychodera > Ptychodera flava. The sequence continues at coordinate 489,459 of NW_027248354.1, read as the reverse complement.
TTTGAAGCCCATTCATCATTTTGGTTTCTAAGAATTCTTGAAAAAATATTTACAAGTATTATGCTAGTAACGTCAGTACTGTGAGTAAATTATTAGCAAAGTTCTGACGTGGTACTCCTTCATATGCGACAGGTTATAACCTCTGATCAACTGATCAACGGGATCTTTGGCTGTAAACATCGCCTATTGACATACCACCTGCTTACAAAACACATTGATCAACATTCCAAAATTTCGACAGTACTGTTTTTGATCATCCCAGTTCTTATTCTCATAATATCATTTTGGTAATTTTTCAAACGGATATTTATGACAGTACAAAATGTAATATGTTGGTTAGGTTTTACAAAATATTAAATAACGGTAATAATTTCCTTTTATTTTGATGAGAGTGGAGTGTCATTCTAGAATAGCTTAAAAACGTCCTAAGAAAAAAATAATGTACATGTCGCCTTTATTTAAAATAATATCATTTTTTATTCAATACGCTCATGATCAAAGAAATACATCTAATTTATTTTTTCCCTATATTTCAAGGGTATTATCTACAATTAAGTCTATTGATTATTTATTATTGGCAATCATGATCTTCTCATTCCCCTTACTCTCTCGTCTGCGTTCGTTACTACTGATAACAAGATACTACTTTACAGACTCTCCCATCTTGGTATCTACAGTGTTTGTCGAAAGTGGTCCAATTCATACTACATGTTAAGGGACTAGTCAACTATTAAAGTAAACTATGTCATCGATGAACCATCAGAACTCAGTTTTGGAGTTTCACAGGGCTCTGTCCTTAGCACTCTTTTGTTCACCATCTACATTGCTATTGGGAAATTTTATTCACGATTATGATGATAACTTCCATAAGTATGCAGACGACAACCAGCTATATCTCTCACTTTCCCATCGCGACTCTCCTGTAGCCATGTCCTCGGTCGAAACATGTATTCGTGACATCAAAGAATGGATGACTCACAATAAACTCCAGCTCATCTTGAATAAAACAGTAGTCCTGTTTTGCCCCAAGCTCGACTCTGCACCTGATCCAGTTAAATTGGCAACATGAGTTGTATTCCAATCGCACCCATCTCATCTGATCTCAATATCGGCAAGGTCTTTGACAATACTCACACAGTCGACAGATTAAGTTCACTTCCAAATCAATATACAGCCATCTCCGCCGGATTTGATCAATACGAGTTTACCTCAGCATGACAAATCATGCTGAGGTAGCCTCGTATAGCGAAGAAAACAAAACAACGAGGCTACCTCAACATGTAACTTTGACAGCTTAACTTGACTATTGTAATTCACTTCTATATGAACTCCCAGATAACAAAATAGGCATGTTACAACGACCTCAGCAAGAATACTATCACACGCACCAGAAAATTTAGGCCGATCACCCAAGTTTCCATCCATCTCAACTTGTAATCAACTATCGCAGGAGTAATTACAAATTTATGGTGTTAACTTTCAAGGCTATTCACAACCAGACTCTATACATATGTGATTACCTCAAGCCCTATCTCCGTCTTCAACCAAGAAACGTTAAATGTGTACAACAAACAAACTCATCACCTATGGTGGCCGTAACCGATGGCTTCCATACGCTGCATCTAGACCAAGAACGCTCTTACACTCGACTTTGGAAACTTACACTCACTTGGAAACTTTCAAATCAAGCTGGAAACGTACATATTCTCCAGAACATACTGTGTGGTTTCAAAATTGAGCACCATAGAGCAAAACACTGCTCTCGCGTATATAAACATTGCTGATAGATAGACTGCATTTGGATCATTCCCTTTTTAAATGAAAATTAAATAATAGACTCCAACTTTGTACTTTGGTAAAGAAAAAGATTGAATATCGGTGATGCCGGAACAATTGAAGAGTGATTTGCCTCCTACGACGACACCAGGTCTGTCAATTTGGAGTAGAGTTCGTGTACAATACATATCATTAATCTGTCTCAACAAGCTGTACAATGGCGTCAGTTGCCACACGACAAGAGTTCACTCATCAGCCATTTTGATTTGGGATACCTTGACTTGCAATCCTCTCTGTTAAATTTTTATGTGGCTTAAATTAAATTCATGCCCGCTATTTAATACATTTTCGTCAGTTATTTTTTATCTCTATCGGTGGATAGGAAATAAAATTTTACGTATTATTGTCTACGACTGTTGGAGGTTTAAGATATCATTATTAATACAATGCAACGAAGTGTGATAATTTAGTTTCGTTGAAAATTGAAAACATCACGACAAAAAGTAATATTTATTTTACTATCTCGACTACATAATTGTTGTATTTCTTGCAAACTAGGACAGCAGTTTTGATTGCATTAGGCTAAATTAGGAGGATAAGTATAGCCGGGCAAAAATTCGTGCTTGTCAAGACCTTTAATTTTTTAATATTTTAATATAATGTTATATAATTATCAGGACACCGTTGTGACTTCCTAAAGATTATGTTTCTCTTTTAATTGAGGAATAGCAGTTGAAAAAAGGCTCAATATGTATATTTAGTTCTCAGATAAACCAGCAGTAGTCAATAATAAATAACTTGAGATTTATTGTAATCTTACTACACCTATCTCGCAAACGTAAGACATTAAGTTATACTTTTATTAAGACAGCATGCTTTAGTTATGGGCAAATTGAGGATAGGGAAACAAATCTAGTACTAGGCCACATTTATCAAAGCACAAGTAACACAAAATGGTATGTTACAGTCATTCAGATGCAAGCAGAGTTTCAAAAATCTACCCGGAACGCATAACAACAAACAAAGCTGGCGACAAGGACGACAACATGTCAAGATCCCACTTTAAACAGTCTTATTCTAAGCCTACGTTCAACTCGAAAGACATGACATAACAGCGTATACAGAAGTGTACGTATTCAGATGCACTCGAAATCGGGCATTACTTTTACTTTTAAAATGTCAGGCTTAAATATTTGTCGAGTTAATTATATGCTTGTGATGCAAGTCTGGTATCTTTTGTATTGTTTTAAATAAATTAAAACAAACAGCAAACAAAATATTAAAGCTCCATACGATTGCTCGCAAAAATATCAGTGAACTAGTATTTTAATGGAAAATCCTAGCAGAAGGAGGTTAGATTATGTTGTGGGAATGCCCCACGAATATACGTGTTAGAATAGGCATAACATATTGGGCCCCTATCTTTATATACCAAACATTTGCAAACCTGCGACATAGATTTACGTGAAGGCAACTAATGGGTGTCTGTCTATAGTGACGTAAATCCTCTGATGTTCAAGGCATAGTGTTTACTTAAGTGACATTTTTTTTATTTACAACCAAATAGAAGAGCTTGGCACATAGCGGTATCATAGCGATTTATCGGTTGTAGCTGAGACCAAACGTTAATGTTCAACATTGTAAATATTGTAGTGAGTCGTTATGTCGATAACATCAGCAAAGTTAAGTAGCTACATGGGTTAGAGGTGGTTATGTCGCCCTTTCGTTATTAATCTTCTGTTACTTTCGACATATTGCATTTAATCTTTATCAACTCCTGTTACTGCTGTCCTTCCTTGACATGATTATATTAATACACCATGACAAAATAAAAACATCTTCAATTCATTAAACACTTACAATTCGCATTGTAGATGAATGATGTTTGCAGTCTACCTTATAGTACAACTCGACTCGTCCAAAGTTCTCATAGCAGTGCAATTTTCTTAGCAAATGATGATTGCACATTAAATATATCGCACTGTACCGGCCCGTGAAATTTAATTGATTAAAGAAATGGATTGATTCAAAACAGCTATGGACACATGGAAACTTGTAAGTGCTGTACAATTATATGTGCCTTCTAATGTATTGTATCTATTCCATACTTTCTAACCATTTGCGAATAACAGTAGTGTAGACATTTAGATACACTGAAAATCTCGAATTAATTATGTTAATGATGTTATTTGATAACGGGAGAATTATTGTGACGCACTTGTGACGTACGTTTGGTGTCCATTTAATCTTATGATTTTCATCGTTAAAAACAATAGTAAAATATGAAAACACTAACAAAATTTCGTTAACTTTGTGCACAAATAGAGTTGATGAATAGCTGTTAAAATGGTGAACTTAGCATACGTAGGCTAGTCATTTTCTAATTACCCCAGGACTCATAGATAGTTAAAAATATGTTACATATTAAACTCCTCTTCGCAAATACGTAATAACTGAAAATTTCCAACGTTAATCGATGAAAAGGTCGTTAATGGGTGTCAGTCTAGACTAAGATACTTCCCATTGATTAAAGTTTCGATCACATAATTTTCTCTTTCAAATATCGGCATTACTTGTCCGCCGGAGCAGAGACTAAAATGTTAAAATTCAACATCGTCGCGAGTCGTTATGTTGATTACATCAACAAAGTGAGCAGCTAAAGGTTGAGAGACAGTTATATCGCTTTGTCGCCATTAATCATTCGTGACCTTTGACATATTGCATTTTATTATGAGTATCATTATCCTGTTACGGCAGTTCTTCCACGGAATTTCTTCATTCATTTTCCCTCGACGATCTACACACCATTCTATTTAACACAATACTGATTTGTATGATATATTATTTTAGATTTAACCAATTTTCCGAAGCACGTGTTGCGCTAGTCTGTTTTGTTAATCAGACACGTTTCATCTCAGAATCATGAATATACAATGTACACTACTTTGGTGAACAGAGGCCACAGTAGGGTTTCTATTCCATGACAAACATTCCGCTTCCTGAGAGGTTGGGCCTCTATTGAGTTTTTCCACAGGAACCAACGAAATTTGAAAAAAAACAAACGTGATTATGCCTTCCTCGTCAGAAACAACTTCAATAGCAATGGGATTTCGAAATGAATGATGTTTGCAATTCAGAGTCAAAGTGTACAAGTTGGTTACCCCTGAATCAGATAATTAAAACCCGAATTTTGGAAGAAAAGTACGAAATGATTTTTAATGACAGATGCATGTAATGCATAAGATGATGTTCATTTTAGTTTTTAAATGTTTTTATTGTAATATCGACCAAATATTCCTAAGGGCCTTTATTAATGATTCAGTGTTCAATATCATACACATTGTCCTGTCACTGGAACGTGTATTTTCGATTAATATCAAACTTGTAGAGCGCGATAGTAAACAAAAAACAACAACAACAAAAAAACAACAAAAAACTGTGTACATTACAAAGCCCGCCACTGCATGAAAACCCTATAATACTTACTGTATTATATGGATTATTGCCTGTATTATAGCTGAAGAGTGCATATACAGATGAATACAGTCAAGAATTCATTTTTTGTATTCAGAAAGCCTGTATTCGTGTGGATTTATGTGAATTCACGTGTATTACACTATAATACAGGCAACTCATTAATGTGAATTTATCTGAATTATCGGGTTTTCATGCAGTGCGCAATGTTTTAATAATCACAGCTGATAGTTGTATATCATTTGGATGGATTATTGCATGATAAACTATTCCCGAATACCATTTCTGTATGCCTTGCGTTTTGATGGGGGTTTTGAAGCTTTAATGTCTGTTAAATGTCTAGATTGTTAAATATGTAGACTATGTTATGTTCTTTTGATATTGCATAAGATACCAAGCTCCACATTAAACCTGACAACAATACACATATGCTTCCGTTACAATGGTGATAATATTGTGGCTCAATTAGTCAAAACAAAAGAAAAAAACTCAACCTGCTGGGCGAACGCAATAAGGAAAAGATGGCCAAGGGGCTCTTTACGATGTATATTTTAATATAAATAAAGAAGAACAATGTCTCATAAACATATCAGTATTTTAAAGGAAATAGGATATTGCATTGCGGATAAACAAAGAAAGAAAAACCCACCACTATTGTTACTCTAAGCTAATAACATTTGATTATGTTGTCACGTCATGACTGTGAATAAATCATCATCATCTTAGGTCTAATAAGGGTAATGATCTTCGATCCGTGTCACATATTTCTATATTTCTGGTTTAACAATGTTAGCAGTTATGTACTTAATCTGAGGAGACATTGTTTACAGAGGTTAATTCGTATGTAAAGGCCGATTACTTGAAGGACATGTGGTCAGGTTCAAACAATTCTTTATCGATGAAAAGAACTTTATGTTTCTCCAGGCAAAATACAAAATGTAGATTGGTTCTAGTGACATAGTGCGAGAGAAAATATAGACATGTTCACATGATTATTCCATGGACGTGGTTATTTTGGTCATATATGTTTGAAGAAATATGCGATAAGATGATGCCATGCATCTATCTTTACTCATTGCTTTTGCAAGTCGCAAAATTTGAATAGAATCGTGAAGATGGTAGAGAAGTATGGTGTATTACTAATCGATTTTTTTTATTTTTTTGTGACTAGTGGTAATCCGATTCATCCGAATTAGATTAAGAACGAATCTAGTAATATCGAAAAGGAACTGACTAGCATAATTATTTAAAAACAGACAAGAACCATAGACGCGGCAAGCAGACAACATTAGGCTTCCATAAGATAGTTTCTCATTGTCGAGTACAGAGAAAGCGGTGGAAGAAGATGTACTTATTCTTAATTCTGAATTCATTGTAACAAATCACTCTTTATTTCATTAGTGTATAGTCTTGATAATATGAATGCAATAAATGCAAGATAATTGTCTGATAGTTAACACATATAGGAACGTATGGGATAAGATTATAGCACTGAAAAAAGTTTCACGGATTGCATGTATTAAAAATATGGCATTTTCTTATTGGCATGATGGTAATTAAAGGTATGTCTATATTTCTTAACAATGTATTGCGCTTAGGAGAGTACTATGTAAGCTTCGTAAAGACTTAAAACATCTCCGCAGAATGCTATCTGGAAACTTCATGAATATGTGCGCGTCACAGCATACAGTCATAGAGGTTGTATCTATTACGGTGATGTTTGGTTTTTGCTAAATCCTTATGTTGTTTGTTGATTAATCTGGGATGATGCAAATCCCCCTTTTAGTTAAATTCGCAAGTCACATCTGGTTGCCTTTCATGTTGGTTATTTTTTAGTTTCTTCCCTTTGTATTAGTCAGTTATAATACAGGTGGCCGTCTACATTGGTGACATTGAAACGGCAAAAAAAATCAGGTAACGATACTGTGCAAAAAGGATAACCTGCTTTGTCCTTCAAGCAGTCTATTTACAGGTGCTTACTGTCACTCTTTGGAAAATGCTGACGCAATGTTTTCATGCTTTCGAAACATTCGCAAACTCTTTTAGTTTTGATACGCCCACGAAGGTTTTCTAAAGTCTTATCTAAACTGCCAGAAGATTAATGAGGTACTTATATGTTAAGTCATGCCATAATGCTTCATCAATAGCATCATAAATAAAGACAAAGCATAATTGTGTATATGTCGTGGTAAATCACAATAGAGGAAAGCGAGGAAAAGACGGACTAAAAGTGAACGCATTATAAATTGTACATAGCGCCCCCTATATATTACACTATATGGCTATACTCCTTGATATTTAACTACTATCGTTATAAAGGTCAAAATAGGAGTAAACTAGCAATAATTTTTCATGACGGTGTCATAAATCGATGTCTGTCTTTTGCAAACACATATACGTGTAATAAAAATCTCCCTTTTGTTTCTATGCTTATGGAATTTGACTCAAATAGCAAAGATTTGTTGGTAATTTGACATAATTGACCTGATATGCTTTTCATTTTTTTTTTGCGTTAAAGCATCCCCACGTTGAGCAAAATGAAACAAATATCACGATGCAATCATTTCAGGAAGACACTAATGAAATCTCGTTAACAGCACAAGAAAGTGCAAGTAACTGGTTGTCTTAAATGGCGAATACTAGCAATGGAAGGGTTATTACCTTTGAGAGTCCGTTCATAGACATGTCAAAGATAGACATTGCATATAAAACCTCTATCCGCAAATGTGAGAAAATTGTATAGTGCTAACATTAAGTGACACAAATATGGGTGTCTATCGAGAATGACGTTCATCCTCTGATGTTTAAGGCAAATCATTTTCACCAATTAAATTTTCGTTTACAAAGTTTTAGCTAGTCTCCGGACTGCCTCATAGTGGCATCACTTCTCCTCCTCAACAGAGGCTAACGTTAAATTCCAACATGGTCAATACTCGTTAAACAGAGTGAGTAGATATAAGTGTAGAGGCAGCTATGTCTATCGCTCGTCTCTAATCTTTTGTGACCATTGGGATATTGTGTCTTATCTTGCACGTATCCTATTAGGACTGTTCTTCCATAATACGTCTTAATTTTCCCCTTGACGAAATTGACACCGTTTCAATGACAACATAATGATTTGTAGGATTTGTTGTCTCAAACTGCACCAATTTCACGTAGCAATTATTGAATCGGCCTGTTAGTTTATTACAATGACTCATCCAAAAATGATCACAGAAAACGTAGGCTAACAGAGGCCACAAAGGAGTTTCTTTTCCTTGACAAAATATGACAGCCTTCAGAGAGGTTGAGAATTTACTGGGTTTTTCAAAACGCATTGAAACAGAGTTTATGTCTTTCTCTTCAGCAACAGTTCTAACAGCATTTCGATTTTTAAACAAATGATGTTTGCAATTTGTCACGGTATACAAGTCGGCTACCCTTGACTTTGTCAATTGAAAACTGACATTTATTATATAACAAAAAAGATTGATTAATGATGAATGCAGTTAAGACATAACGTTCATAGACATAGTATTCATTCATAATTTGATTTTTTTAAAAATTCTAATAGCGGTCAATTCCTAAAAGCTATCATTAATGAGTCCGTGTTTAATATCATGCATATGTTTCTGTCACTACAAAGTGTTTGTTGGGTCAAAATCAAACTAGCTATAGTAGAGAGAAAAAGTACATCAAACACTTTGCAAGTTATAAATGTTTCAATGTGCGCATCTTATGATCATTTAGTCAAAACAACAGAAAAAAATAAGGTGTTGGGCGAAGGTAATAAACCAAAGAGACTCAAGGGATTTTCACTAAGTATATTTCATATAAACAAGGAAAATAATTTGTAAAAAAAAACTATCAGTATCTTTTAAGGGGAAAGACATGTTGCTATTGATAAAAAGAATTGAAAAGCCCACCACAGTTCACAGTTGTTACTCTGAGCTAAAAATAACATTTAATTGTGCTGTCACTTCATGACTGTGAATAAATCATCGTCTTAGGTCCAACATGGCTCTCCAGTGACTGTCAAAGGTCATGATCTTCGATCTGGCCGCTTATGTGACATCAGTGTTCACAATTCGTAGCTATGCTTTGACTTTTGAAAGGGAAGGAGGTCAGAATGTGGGCCGCTAGTGCACTTCCTTTGCAAAGCGTTATAGAAGGTTGAAACGAATACGGAGGAATTTGAATCCTTCTTCGTGAAATCTTATAAGTACAGTCACCAGACATGCGAAGTCACATTAAATTGTTATGTTTCACAGCATGCGAACATATGTGTTGTATCGTACATACTTGTAACTGCCAGAATTCAATCGACACACGAACCCGACTCACGGCTTGCTCGATGAAAATGTTCACCGTTGCCATCAGAAAATAGAATCAGTTCAAATAGAAAATTTGGCTTTCATGCAAATTGTATAAAGTAACGTGACTAAGGCACAATAAAATAGCTCTAGATTCAAACGTTAGATTAAAATGAATATGTCGTTAAGAATATTTGAGATAACTCTGAAAATGTACACTAGAGAAAACCTCTACATTGGTTAAAATTAATTTCATCTTTAGATTTGTGCCAGTTACTTAGTGGCATGCAAAATATGGACACACACACACACACACACACACACACACACACACACACACACACACACACACACACACACACACACACATATATATATATATATATATATATATATATATATATATATATATATATATATATATATATATATATTGTTCATGCAAATATTTGTTATATATTTGAAGAAATATTGCATAATATAATGCCTGCATGTATCTGCACTACTTGCATTCGCTCAATTCTCAAAATTTGAAAAGAATTGTGAAGACGGTAAGAAAGTCTTGTATATCGCTAAATCAATTTATTATAGTATTCACTAGCGTTAATCCGATTAACACAAGTTAGTTTAGGACCAAATCTAGTGGCATCGAGCAGGAATTGACTTCCAGCATTCTTAATAAATAATTGCAAACACGAACCATACACGTGGTAAGCAGCCAGCATTTGCCTTCCCGAAGATATTTTCTCTCTGCCATTAAAGAGAAAACAGTGGAAGAAGATGTACTTATTTTTCATTCTGAATTAATTGCCATAAAACACTTATTATTTATTAGTGTAGATTCTTATTCAAATGAATAACATTCATGTAAGACATTTGAGTGAAAATGTTAGTCGTCTGACATGCATATTTGTTATCTGTCAACACATATAGGAACGCGTGAGAGAAAATTCTAGTAATGACAAAACTACACAAATTGAATGTTTTCCAACATATGACATTTTCTTATTGGCATTATGCTAATTTAGGGCTATATCAAGAATATGCCAGCCTTACAGCATACAGTCTTGAAGGTATCTGCTACGGTAATGTCTGGCTTCTGCTAACCCTTTAGGAGTTTGTTGATTAACCGAATGAAATCTGGGAGAAGAGTGGTAATGCGCCTTTAGTTTAAGTCGTATAATATGATTATCTTTTAAATTCTGTGTCAATTAATTGAAAAATATTGACTACCTTGCATGTTGGTTAATTTTTTGGTTTCTCTCTTTTTGTATCAATCTGTTATAATACAGGTGGCCGTTAATATTGGTGACACTGAATCGGGCAACATTTGAAAGAACGAGACTTCGCAAATGGATAACATGCTTAGTTATTCACGTGTTCTATTTTTAGGTACTAACTACCATTCAAAATGAGCTGACGCCATGTTTTCGAAACATTTGCGAAGTCAAGTAGTTTCGATACGCCCCTGAAGGATTTTTTTGTGTGTGAAGTCTTATCTAGAACGGTCAGGCACATACATGTTAAGTCCTGTCATAATGCTGCATCAATAACACATCGAGATAAAAACCGAAAGTGTAAGTGAACGGTTTATATATCCTGGTGAACCATGACAGAGATAAACTTATAAATTTACGAGACCTCCCACGATAGACAGACTAAATATTGACGAATGAGCAATTGTGTATAGCGCCCCTATAACGCTTTGCCTGGCTGTATTGTTAGGGGCTCAAGCCTTTGGGCTTTGCCCCTATTGTTTTTGTAGACGATTAATATTCTTCTTCTTTCTCTTCATGTTCTTCCATAACTATTTCCCTCACCTAAAACTCGAAAACTGCTCAACGTAAACTTCTCAAAGTGGCAGGGGTAATAGGAACCTACGATTGCTCGTGCAACGGGGTATAAAAATTTCGATGGTCACGTGACTTGTGGCCATATTGAATGACTTCTCCTGATGATCTAGGGGTCTAGTCGTTTCGAACATATTTGTATAACAAGCACAGCATTATGTCCTAAGAAGTTGCAAATAAAAATCGCGTCGGTCACGTGACCTTGGCCGTCAAATTGGATTTTCGAGAAATACCCATTTAATCCCATTTTGAAAAAATATTCTTCTCCAAAACCAACACACTGATTGATCTGAAAATTGTACACTTATCAGCCGTAGTGTAAGCTATTTTAAGTTGGTGAAAGGCATTTGGATAGGTCGTTTGATTTGGAAGCCATCTTGGATTTTGCGAAAATAACCAATGCTCAGTTTTCTACAATATTTAAACTGTAAAGCAAATTATATATACAGAAGATACGTTAACAATATATTCGACTCATCCTTGTTAAAATAGAAAAAAAACCAGTATTCATCCTATAAAAAATGACATAAATGTCACTTATTCATCCCTGTCCAATGTAACGTCTCCGTTCAGCCAACAGCATGAAAATATAAACGTCATTAGAAACGTACTTTCAAGCAAGCTCAACTTTTCTCTTTCCTTATATGGTATGTATAATACTTAATTAATCCATCAAGTCGTTTTCATTTTTTTTTAAACTTTAATGTAGTTGTTGCGCTTTCATATACAAATACGTGGTCCATTGTCGACGTAATTAATGGACAGCGTAAACCAAACATGTTTACGGTTGCTGAAAGTTAGAGATAACATTATCAGCAAGTCTCGCCGTGCAGAGGTTTTAATGCTCCATAGGACTTTTTTAAACACAGTAGTAAATAGTATTTATTTTACAACTTAGTTTTCGATATCACTATATGCAAGCTATGACTCATAAACAACAGGTTGTACAAGATAAAACGGCATGGGCATATTTTCAACATGGAATGGATGAAATGTGGTAGTCGGATGGGAGTAATTATTGAAATAATGTAATGATAAGGCAGACATTTTAAAAAATGAAAGAATTGTTCAACATCGGGGATGTTGTCTTCATCAAACATACAAAAAATACTCAAGGATAATTATTGAAGATAACTTCAATCAGACCAAGTTCAATACAAAAAGTATTATTTTTTGTGTAAGTGTTATTGAGGAACAAAAAATGTATCAAATTTCTGACTTTTGAGTCAGGCACAATGGAAATTGCCCTTACACTTTTCGCAAGCTTAAGATTTGGTATATATGCCCCAAAATATGAGAAAATGACCCTGATATACTACGTGTCATTGTTATTCGATCGAAAAAGACTTTCTCATATAGATTCAGAAAATGTGCCGAATTGAGTTTGGTGCTAGTTAGTGGCAGAGAAAATATAGACAGTTCACATAATGACTTCACGGGACTGTTTATACCGGTCATATTTTTAAAAAATGCATACGATAATGACATGCATTTATCTTAAATTACTGGTAAACCACAAACTTGGGTACAAATTGTGGAGCTGTTAAGCAACTATTATGTAATATTGAACGAAATTTCTTAAATTCTTAGGAAGTTGAGCCGATCTAAATATCACAAAAAGAAGTTGATAGCATTTTCAAACCCTGCATTTTTATAACGAATTTCGTGTTGTCGAGCATGGCCAGAATTATAAGCACGAACCACATGAAGAAAATTTCGTTTTTCTATTTTGGGTACTTACTACCATTTTTATTTACAGAGTGCTGACGTCATGTTTTCGAAACATTAAACGCTTGTAGTTTCGATACGCCCACAAATGTTTTTTTTTTGTAAAGTCTTATCTAGAACTGCAAGTAGGCTCAACATGCTCAACATGCACATTAGTGTTACGCCATGCCATGATGCTACATCAATACATTTTCCATAAAACGTATACCTGAACGGGTTAAATTTGGTCACAAATTTTTGCAGAGGGAATACAATAATCTGAAAAGACCTCACGCAATATGACCGAATTAAATTTGCGTATAGCGCCCCCTTTAATACTTTGCCTGACTGGATGTATCGTTTAATATTTAATTCCTATCACTAAAGGTCAGACGAAGTGTAAACTAGCATTATTTATTAATGACGGGGTCATAAGTTAATGTATATTTTTGCCAAACACAGTGTTATCGCCACATTCATTGAAGAAAACAATGAAATCGTTATTCACATAGCAACGTCCCTCCTTCGCTTAAGATAAGAATAAATGTCGCTAATGTAATATATTTGACCAAACATGAATATTTTCCTTTACAGCGTTCCCGCTTTGAGAAAAAAAGTTAACATTACGATGGTAAAACTTCAATGTGAGCGAGAAGTACAAACACTAAAATTAATAATCAATAGGTGGGACTTGATCAGTTTTGGCAAAGTGTTGAAAGTGAGAGTCAAATATATCTTTTTAAACAAATTTGACAATTTTAAGGAATATGGCCATTAGTAGCACTAGTATATCGTGTTTTGATCAATTGTATGTACGGGAAAATGGGAAATGGCCGAACTTAAAGTAATGTTGTGTATGATGCTGTTTTGTTTTTAGCGAGGCAGATAACATTTCAGAATATTCTGCCTACCGTGCACTTTTCGCAACAAGCTATGTAGTCTGGCAGAGACCCTGCGATTCGCGTTCTTCCCTGTTGGAACACGCGCGCGCCCTTCAGAGACGCGACGCGAATCCCAGGGTCTGGACGTTCTTGCAAGCGACCGGTCGGATTTCTGCCTGATCCGGGTACTTTATAGAACTCCACACATCCTTTAATCAAAACGAAAATGACAGGTAGCATAGCCAAATAAAATTAAAAATGAAAAATAAAAACATACAGCGTATATAGGTCTACCAGCTACTGGTATATATTCTCTCCGCCCAGTCAGATAGTTTTTCTTTTGACGTCACTACCCTTATGAATATTCATATACTTGCAAGAACGGACAGTCGCTGTGTCTGGCAGCGCGTGCTCACAGCTGCACAGCGTAGCCTTCGAATGCAGGCCCATCGTGGGCGCGCACAAAACAAGGCATAGCGACTGTGGAGAGTCTACAAGCTATGTAACATCATTTTTGTTGTTGTGTGTATTATTTTAGCAGCCACATGCCTCCACAACGACATATGCGAATAACTCAATTTAAGAAAATATCCCACAATTTTCTTGCTTAATTGAATTGAACTTGAATATTGAGATATTATGTAGACAAAGAATCGCTTCGTAAAGGAAACTTATATGAACTTTGTCAGACAAAGTTTTCGACGCAGTGGATTGCGCCAACACGAATGTAAGCTATGACCCGACAGAGCCCTTGTGACAGCATAGTATGCATTTCGTCTTTGAGACGAATTTGGAAACTCTCATGTGGTTTAAGCGATTTTCATGCAATACTTAGACATTTTGGTCAATTTATTTATGAAAAAGTGCAAAGTCAAGAGGTAATTAATTTATAATCTAAATATAACATTATCAGTGAAAACAACTTTGAAACGTCTCTTTTATCAGATTTGCAGTTTGCGAATATCACAGGACAAGCCAAGATGAATATGCACATGTTATTTAATTAAAGCAAATACAGCAAAAACAATGGCACCACGCTTGATACATAATTATTTCTAGTTGTTTTATCAATTTTGGTTGAGTCATCGCATGTGTAAATGTCCAAGTTTTATACCAAATTGAAAGAATTTTAAGTTTGAGTCACATTTTGCCCGAATGCAAGTTTCTTTGTTGTGTGCGAGGTTAAATTTGTTCTAGTCACAGCTCGCTTATCTGCCTACGAATTTTAGCAATTACGTCTTCCCGGCAACTATAGGTTGTTCCAAAGTAATTGGAAAGTAGTAACATGCACCTAACTGTTATTAGTTCTTCGCTCGAATTGGTCAACGGCAGTCACATGTCCCTTTTATCTGCGAATACATGACAGTGCAACACCAATACCTAACATCAACATCGGTAATTTAGACTTTTAAAGAGTTTGGCAAGTGGTTTAAATAAGGACAATTCTTTTGCACATGATCTGGTGTTGCGATAGCTGTCGACGATATTGGGCATGATCAGACGAGGCATTGTACAACCAGAGTGTAAAGATCGCCTGGAACACATCTCGAGGAGACCATTGTGTCACTCTGATAATGTTTGTGAAGGGTACTTACCTCACAGAGAGGAATTAGTCCATTCAAGGTTCCTGCAGGTATCAAATCCGACGGATAAAATCCAAGACTTTACGGTCCAACAAGAGAGACCGACTTCGCACTTAATTGTGACTGCTAAATCCATGGGACCATGCCCTTTCAGCGTTTTGTCAATAGTCGTACAACTGTTTACATCGAGAAGTTGCGATGGCGCGCAAGACATACTGTTAGTTAATCCAGCAGATTAAACGATAGACGTATAGTGATGCGGATTGAGTGTTTGGGAAATTTAGAGGCCCAACGACCTCAGGCCACTAGGCCTACGATAAACATGATGTTAGCAGTCCAGTAGTAGCTGTAAATATTTGTCTAGGCCTTTTTTTGTAATTTGCCCAAATGAACTCGATTCCGTTCACTGGCACAAAATAACACATGCATTATGGTATAATTTGATCGTGGTGATTTATTAAAAGACATATTCTCTTAAAAAAAGCTTGACAGCCTAGTTTTACAGTGTCTTTTACTGAAAACTAAATGAGACGGAACTAAGGAAAATTGCAACACCGAATATTGTCCTTGCAGACATCAGTACGTCAAAAACGACTCACATAAGTTAAATGCACTCTTCATCAGGTGGTCAGTTAACCTTACAACGGATGTCGAGTTATCAAAGAAGATCACATGTTTACTGGCATAGATGATTGGCATCAAGTGTCATGGCCGTTCAATGAGAATAATCTATCTGCTTTCAGAGGGAGATAAGTACCGGACGCCTAAATAGATCGAGTGTTTACTCTTGTAAATACAAACAAAGCGGTGACCTTTAAAAGCTCTACAGCAGGCTTTTGATCTGTATGGCTAGGGCATGTGAGTGTGACCCCTGGTTTAGTAACGGATGTTTGGCAACGGAAATACCTGAAAGACATTGAAGACAACACAATAACTTGTTTGGACAGCTGAATTTATACAGAATGTCCATTCACTAAAGCCCAATTGACGGTTTGACCTCTTCACCACCGGAAGAGATAAAGTAGCTTGCTTCACAACGATAATTCGTTAAACAATAAACATGTCTTTCGGTAATTTTCTCACGAAAGAGCCACTCTGATTCAAATTGATAATCGTACGAGGCTACAGATCTTACGCTGTATCATGGGCATTTCAACAGTTCCTTCTGAGGTCAAAAGACACAGTCTGAGTCGAATGACCTGAGCCTTTGCTGCGGCATATTAAGATCATTTATTATTAACGAATCGAGGCCGTGTGCGAAATACAGAACGTTTGGAATGAATATTTACACGCAATGAGCTGTTTCCACATGGTAGTCATCACCACATAAGAGAAGACAAGATTATACAAGCCAATTCTCGGGGCTGACAGAAATATAGATCAGAATATATATTATCATTGAGAGCTGTTATAATTCACAAATTCTTCATTCCAACTTTTCCCCACACAGAAACTGGGCAGTTTGGATTATTCATACCTATCTTAATCCTACTGTTCGTAATGTTTATGTCATAAACACATCTATCGCACATTTCCCGGGTTCTTGAACCCGGTTGGTCAAAATTGGCTGTTCTGGCCTTTTTGATCACCCCTCTTAAAATGCTTGAATAGTTGACTTGGAAAACAATTAACATTAAAAGTTTCATTAGCAATTAAGCCAAACACCGGAGACATCATGAGACACGAACAATCGCAACAACACCAATTCAAAGAAAAGTCAAATTGGACTCCACGAACAGCAAAAAATACAAAAACCTGAAAGCTATCTGAAGCTGCTAAACTTGCACTTCTAGAGATACCCTTTCAAACAAGGAAAAAAAACATGTCGCGTGCCAAAGGAATCGCGATAAACCAGCTTGCAAACAGTAGACCAATTACCATAAAAACCCTTCGACAAGGGTCGGGTTTTGTCTTTGTCAACACAAAAGATTACGTACACGAATGCGAAAGGCAATTACGCAACACTAAGTATTATACACAACTAGCCAGTGACGACACAGAACAAACAGTAAACAAAGTACACGAACTATTAAACAAAATGTACGAGAACAAACACATCGATCATGATACTTGTAAGTATCTTGATCCAGAAAACATAAAATCCGTACCCCGCAGTGGTACTTATTGCCTAAAAATACACAAACCTCGGCAAAATTCTAAAAGACACACTATTCAAAACAAAATTTACTGAAGTAAAGAAACATAGAACAAACAAACTGAACCACCAAACGGACTCACAACGAGACCCAAAATTAATATACTTGCCTCGCTACTCGAAGAGCAAGACCACTAAAATGCATTAAAATAATTTTTCACAAACACAAACTAAGGAAAGAATCTACACTGCGACTGATGAGAAACCACTCTCGGGTTTCGAAACGCAAGCGTCAAAGGGCCACTCTATCAACTCTGTAACACAATAGGTCCGGCTGCGTCTCGCCATAAGCTTTCCCCACACAAACAAAACATTACCGTACACACTGATCCAAACTTCCCTACAAATATCTGAGGCGAAACAAACATTTTTATTAACACAAACAATCGGATAAGAATGTAGGAACACATTTTTGAAACGAATCAAACACAAACTCGACACAAAAACATTTTGGATAGTTAGGTGGGAGCCTCTTTCACACTTTTTACATTCATTGCTCTTGTGTGGGGGGTTGTCAACCTGATGTAATCGCAAATCCTCAGATTTCCATCTGATATAAGTATGTACGTACACAAGAAAAGTAAACTCATGAATTTTAATAGACGGGGTGGCTGAGACCAATTTCAATCAAGATTGGTCTCAGCCACCCCGTCTAAGTCTGTGTGGGGAAAAGTTGTCATGTGCACTTAGATATTTAAGAGAGTATCCTCTTCAGATTGACAACAAGAGAGTAAAGCTGTGGCGTCGCTTTTTATTGAGAGCGCCAAATTGCGACAAAGGCACGTACAGGGACTATTTCGATAAGAATATGTACCATGGCACCGGTATTTTCAGTTGTCCAAACATTCGGTGATAACTCTCGTGACCTCTCTGTTTTACTGAACATGTTTTATTAAAAACAGAGTCACGGGGCGACGTCTGCTGAACAAGATACACTGTAACGGTGTTCGGTTCGCTGACACCGTTCTTTATCGCCGTATACATAGTAGTTTGTGTCAAAAAAGCTAGGCAGACAGATGCAAGTAGCACTGCAATATGAAAGATAAGTTTGGTCTAACGATAATGTCTTCAAGACAAAGCCCTCTTCGTAAAATTCCCCAATATTCACGAATTATATCTCATGATTCTGAAGAGGTCATTGGTAATAACAGAGAAAATTGTTTTGACGGTTGAATTTAAACAGAAGGCGCATTCAGTGAGAAAACTTAGCTGAGCAAAATTCCATTCAAGGCTGTTTACTCAGTTTACTCTCGTGTGCGGGCAATTTTTCGTGAGTTTTGGTCCTCGCGAGCAGTTGAGCAAAATATCCAACGTTTTCAATATTTTTTGGGTCGCGAGGCAAATTCCTCACTGTGTACGCCGTAGAAGGTGGTTTTCGTCACGTTTTTTTTTACTAATCGCGAGTTGAGATCATATGACAGTGCAAAATGAACACCCGTAGCCTCGCCTGAAGCATTGGAAACGCAGTCGCTTGTGGTTCAATACTCGGCGAAGGCCGCTCTACGCAATAGAAAGATAGACCAATATATCTCTTTTGTCATGTTTTTCGGAGGCATTCGCCATGTGTCGAACCACAAGTGACGGCCTTTTCAATGCTATGGGCCAGCCTACGGGCGGTCATTTTGCAATGTCATCTGATCTCCACTCGCGATCACGCGCTTTAGTTAAAAAGACGCGAGGAAAATCACTTTCTATGGCACACATGGTAAGGACATGGCTCATGAGGCAAAAATATCAAACACGTTAGATATTTTGCTCAACTGCTTGCTGGGACAAAATCTCACGAGAACTCGCTCGATAACGAGTGTAAACTAGCTTAGCAAACACCCTCGAATGAAATTTTGCTCAGCTTATTTCGCTCGTGTGCACAGGCTTAAAATGTGTAAACCTAAAACGTGGGTAAATGACATTTAACTTTTTCCAAACATGGCACAGTTCGTCAACTGTACTTCCTTTTGTAAAGCTGCTAAAATACATGCACCCATAAATATTCCATGTCTGATTACGATTCACATCGCATACTTTGTCTGCTTTTGGACATGCAGGAACGATAAAAATCGCAATTATGCCGCCATTAGTTGCTTTCGATAAAAATGTGACACTCGGGTAACACTGTGCACAGATCATGCCATTAACCTGTTGTGGTAAGATTCGGCAAACATAAATAAATTGCCAGATCCATAAAATGGCTAGTCCATCTGCAGACCGTCTGAACTATGTTAACCATGTTAGCTGTTTCAAAGTTCCGCAGTAGGGTAGTTGTCTCCGCCTGTTTCCTTAATATTTCAGTGCAGGAAAGGTCATCAAAATGTCTCCCCTGGGACGAGGCAACTTTTCCTCCATGGTGATGCTCGAGTTGGCCTCTCGGCAGGTCAACATTTGCTGGCGTTGATCATTTGCCGTAAAACCTTTTTTTTCACCTTTCTTCAACGTCTGTTTCTGACCGCAAACTTAGTCTCCTTTCTTGAAGCAATTCATACGGATTTTCGCCATTCTCTAATCTGGAGCTGCTAAGACACACCGATTCATGTGCTGTTGTTGGTTTCACGTTCAACCGATTATTTCTTGTTCCCTCAGTTATGCTCTCT
Source organism: Ptychodera flava (assembly GCF_041260155.1). Classification (NCBI taxonomy): domain Eukaryota; kingdom Metazoa; phylum Hemichordata; class Enteropneusta; family Ptychoderidae; genus Ptychodera; species Ptychodera flava. Next base: position 469,153 of record NW_027248354.1, on the reverse strand, counting down.
ACAAAAGCCGTCGTAAAAGTCTGGGCATGATGAACATCTGACGACCCGAAAGACTTTTTATCCCCGTCAAAACACGTTTTTCTTCTATCTGGGGGTGGTCCTCCTACAGAGGAGAAAGTAAAATGTAAGGGTGACTGTCTAATAACAAAAATCTCAAAAACAATGTAAACAAATCAATGAAATAAATAATAATAATAATAATAATAATAATAATAATAATAATAATAATAATAATAATAATAACTTACATTAAAAAAAAACAAGAGAAAAGAATGTGATGACAACTATAATGATTAAATAGTCATTAACATATTGCTATAACATTCATTCTTTTGTAAATTAACATTACCAATACAGAAATTCGAATATTGCAGTGGAGATTATAATTAATGATAATATGTAATGTTTTAAAAAGTGAAAGAAAAAATGTATTGATACAAACCCGCATATGCTTTCGTAGCCCTCGAATCACAAGATAGAGGGACATTTTCATAGAGTCTGAAAGCATACTTTCCTATTGAGAGAAAGAGAGAGACATACAAACAGACAGATAGAGATGGAAAGAAACAAAAATATAACTCGATCTCATTTGGGAAGACAATAGGTTATTAAATTATGGGATAATCTTTTCTAATTTAACAAAATTTACAGCTAACACAACACCAGTATATAAAAAATCTATTCCGAGAAACGAAAAATTACAAATGATATGTACAGCACTATATCTAAGTAACAATACCATACCTTTTCCGTTGTCTTTTTTCCTTGTTTTATCAGGGATTGCATAAAGCCTTGTCTCTCGCTGTAAACTGATGGCTCTGTGTTCGTTTGTTTGTGTTGTTGTCATTGGTATTTCTTGGAAATACAACAAGAATATGTTGATATTGCAATCTGGGCACATCCACTCTACACAATTTTAATGTAATTCGATGATGATAAATTGTATAAGATAACTAAAATGATTATAGGACAGATATCTTACCTTCAACTTGGGTCATTGAGTGTTCCCTTTGCCTAAAAGAGTAAAAAAGCGACATTAAGTTTCAGTGAAAAATAATTAATCGGACTTATTTAAGAGATTTATACCCCTCATTAGGTTTTCAAGCAAAGCGATTTTAGACTTACCCCCTGCGTCTTGTCTTCGACCCTGTTGAAGAAACAGTTATCAGTCAATGAAATAAACGAAAATAATGTACAACTGATGTACAATAATGTTAGCCGCAATCAGAATTTCTAGTTGAATTACTATTTGGTGTTTAACATCAAGGATAACGTGAACAGAGGAAACATATCTCGTTATGTCACCAGATTTATATTATCGAAGTGGGACAAACTCAAATAACACTTAACAAATATGATAAAATATCGCATTATCAAGTAACGTCACTAACTTTTTCTTTTCTTCTTGAAATTAATCACAATGAGTGCCGCCATCAGGACGAAAACTATCAACAGTATAAATGTCACAAACAGTACCACAACAATAGTATCAACGTTACTCCGACCATTGTCGTTGGAATCTGAAGTTGATGGTCCGCGAGTCTTCGAAAAAACTGCAAACAGAATTTGATTCAAGAAACCCTTACAAATGGAAGTGCTGATAAAGGCATTATAAGATATGATAAAAGCCGTCAGAAAGGACACATATCATGTATTTTCTTCTTGATGTTAGATTATGTTGACAAGGTGCACTTCCGATTAATTTATACTAACATGTACAACAATGACGTAAGAATGTAAACAGTCATTTCTTGGCAATCTCTGAACAACTAACATGGTGCTAGTCAATCTCACCCATTACCGACTATCATAATGATATATGTTATATGCAAAATGCGGAATGTGACCACGCTAGTACTTTCGCGATGCTATACAAACATGAGGTCGTAGTTATGGTTACTCTTTCAAAACAGTAAAAAGAATACACTATGGTACATTTTTTTAAATGAAAGCAACCAAGTCTCATTTCTTTTTGCATGGTGAGGATTCGAAGTTGGTGAACCAATATATAAATATAGACGCCATGTTCTAGATGGGCATATGACATTAAATGTGGCTTTCAAATATGTTTTAAGCCTCTAAATATTTGTCAGTTGTGGTCGGGTGGCACACATGTAACTATGGACTAACTCAAAGGTTACCTCTTGTTGTTGTCCTGAATGTGGGCCTCACATCCATATCGAATAACCAAGGAATGGAACGACCTCACAACATTTAGCTTTTTAATTGTGATAAAACGTGCGACACATTTCGTCAGTCTGCGATCTTAGAAGAGACGTTAACGTATTAGTTTGCATTCAATAAAACGCTTGCCAACTATATCAATACATAATTAATTATTAGTTAAGACTCCAACTGTCTTCTAAAGTTAAAAGGTATTGCCTTGATTGAACTTTTCCAAGGATTCGAATTATTTAGAAAATGATATTTTGTATGGAAATATCTTTATATCCTTTCTGTGATTAGATTGTGATTTAATCTGATTTCATTATTCAATGAAAAGGCCAAGAACAACTGTTAAAATACGGTATTGGATACTTATATGAAATTATAAGAGAATACAGGAATGTGAATAATCGAATGCCAACGAAAGGATCAAAGATGACCTATGATTATTACTGTCTATTCTACATTTTTTCCCGACTACAGACACGCAAGCATTTGATTTTTGGTTCCTGGTCTGTCACTGTCTGTCCTGGTCTGTGAATTTAATGAGTGAGATATGTCATTTATGTCCCTTCTTAAGGTAGTAGTTATAGCAGTACGGAAATGTGGATTATTGTGCCGTTTTATATTTGTGCCATTCTAAGACGGGAGATCAGGTAAGTGACAAGTGAGCTCATATTCCATGTGTTTCTTTACCATTTCTTTATTAAAAATATGAAAGACAAGCGGCCATTTTGTCAGTCCTTCAAGTCAACATAAGAGCGCCATTCTCCGTGTACTGCAAAATGGCCCACTATCCCCTTAAAGTTGGTGGAGGAGTAAGACCGTGAACAAGTGAAAATTTACGCAAGATGCTATTGTATTTAAAATGAATTTAAATAAGCCTTAAAATGAAATATGAAATGAATTCTAACTCACCAGTTACATTTGCCGTCATGGAGTATATTCTGGTATCGTAGAGACACAGTTGAGTTCAGAGTTCAATGTTTTAACAATAACCAACCACACCTCTGCACGTAAGGGATCAGTTATTTAACCCGATTGGTTGTGCGTCATTTGATAACAATTGTAACATTTTTCTGTCCATAAAACTACATGCAGTTTCCATACAAAGTAGGTAAACTTTTACGATCTTGTTTGTTCATGACAAGTGAGAAACTAGACCAACTAAACCTATCATTACGCTCACAAAGTGCTGTTGATTGACTTTTGATAATTTTGGGTCGAATGTCAGATTGTTGTTGTCTTAATTTTCGTGAAGATTGTAATGGCCAAGAACACCACGATTACGCTAGTTTTTTATTAGACTATTACATGGCATCCTTCCAGCTAACGGCCGTTCTTTTTCTCTTGCGTCAGAAGTCATTATGTTATTATGTGCACATTCAAAGACTCGAAAATATGGCATGGATCTTATTGATATGTAGTAAATTGCCACTGTTTACTATTTCAACAGTAAAGCTAGTTGTGTGATACTATGCTGATGGCGACTGAACTGCGTAACATCAGTGGCAAATAGTTTTACAACTATGACCATATTTGGCGTAAACACTTCAGCAGCTGCAGGAAACATAGGTAAGTTTACCTGGCTTATAATTTGTATTTAATCAGTCTTTTCTATTCTTACGGTAATATCAAATTTAGTTTTGCATATTTTTGTTATGCGTGACTTGGTTTCTGTGTCCGTTTCAACCCTTTCTTATCATGTGAATCTGCCTAACCGTCTTCACTTATTATGCAACTGTTCTTGTAGCCATTGCGCATAGTGAATTGTATATTTTCCATCCACAATTATTGCTGTCGGTTTTTATCTCCGTCTCTATTCTGTGAGGTCCCTAGGTCATTGAAACTATCGTATGAAAGTAAACACAGATGTGCCATTAGTACGTCTTCGAATATCATACTCATGTGCCTCTTTTATGCTCATGAAAGGACAATGGAATAAAAAACAAAACCAAACAAATCAAACGTTTGTCAGGCAATATGTCCCGTCTAAGACCTGCTGAAATTTTTCCTCTGGACAACCCTTTTTAGAAATTTATTTCTGTATTCTTCGGTTATTTGCCTTGCAAGTACGTGACATTTGTCTCCCTTACATTTTCCAAGATATATTATATTTCTACTTCATAAAATCACATATATTCATCTCTTTGCTTATTGATCTCAGCTTATTCTAAACGTACTTAAAATTTATGTAATCTCGACAGACGATGTGCCTCGAGGCATTGGCCAAACAGCATTGATTACAACAAGCACTATTGCTTCAGTGTTGATCATTGCAGTGATTGCTGTCCTGCTGCTGGTGCTGTATAAAGTAAGACGAAAGAGACGAGGTAGGTTAATCATAATGAGAAAATTTGTCTTTATTCATAGAATAAGAATAAATTGACAATAATTTTATGTACATGTATTTACTGAAAAGTCCGCATTTAAAATTTATCTTTATGTGATACTTAAGATAAGTTAAGTGACTGTAAAGCCTCAATTTTAGAGAATGATTAATATTATGTACCTGCTCCCATAATGGATGCTTAGGTATAACCTATTATCTTCGGGACCGAAAGGTCACTTCGTACCGATTGCATACGTGATAAGAATAAATCCGTCCAATAATTTTGCATATATTAATCGAATGCATGATCGTCAACGACCTTATTGCTGATATGGCTAGAATAAACAATGCTCTTGAAACATCTTTCACACATATATGCAAAAATAGCTATAGAAAGTTTCGTTAAAGTGGAGTTGGTGTCACACATATGTACGAGATTTGTCGGTTAGTCTTAAAGTGAGTGAAGCAAAACCGCAGGATTCTCTCTTTGCCTTTCGCAAAAAAACTATATATGCAGTTAAGCAATACAACTTTTGGAAAAGCTACCTTTCACAAAAAAGCGATAGTTGCATATTTGGCAGGTGTGGTTGGTAAAACTTTTTAAACGAAATTAACAGCAAGGTTAAAAATACTGCGTCATTGTTTTGTCTCATTTTGTAATATTATATTTTCTTCAGGAAGAACGTAAACAGATATTTGCGGATATTTGCAGATAAACGGACATTGAAAATAAAAATTATACAGTTTCGAATCACCAGAAGTTATGATAACGTTAATCCTTCATTGCACAAAATTTTGTAAACTGCTTTACAGAACAATATCATTGATAGCGATGCAATAATATATTTCAATTCAATAATGGTTTTGTTTTAGTTTTCACTTGTCAAGCTCGAATCAGTCGAGAAAGCTGCCACTAATCTGAATTCACTTTCTATCATAGTTAGACAGTATGAGTAGTACACACTTTCAACCATAAACATTTGCAAATATTTACATTTCTGAAAAACATAATTCTACTATTCATTCAACTATCCCCTGCCCCGACAGCACACCTATTCGATCCTTACAATGAAATGCGCGATATGCTAGTGTTCTTTGACTTATGTTAATCACATGTTGATCACTTAAATCTGCAGACCGAAGGCAGAGTGGGATGAAAAGTACTACTTTACCTACAGGTAAGCTTACAATTTCAAAAATATCCAACGTATCATATACATAACGATAAAGTCACATTAAGTACTATTATAAGAAAACCGTTGTTTTTATTTTCTTCTTCACTCAATATAATAAAGATATATCAATCACATATATCGCAAATACTTCAAAGCTAAAGGTAACAAGAATAAAACACTCATGATTTTACATATAATTATTTCTTGATTAATTTAAATTTACTCTATCTCACTTTTTCAGGATTTGTTTTCAGAGCGAATACGGAGACTCTTGAAAGCACCCAGATAACCTCAACAGGTATTATGTTTTGAGAATTTCAATGTACAATAGAGTGTACTTCATCGATGCGCAGGCCCGATGTATGACTGATAATAGCCAGTATGTTTCGGTGTACTTATGCAAATAACATTCCTTTAAAATATCATTACGCATACATTTTGTACTTTCAGAACATCAAAGCCGTTCTCCTCAACCATGCGAAGAAATCAGAGAAGAAAACAGTGAATCACTAAGTGACAGCGAGGATGATAAAGAGAGTGACACAAACATGGATGATTACGATGACGCAGCATCTTCAAATATTTTCCAGGTTGCATTACCGTTATCACCATACGTGGCAATAACTACATTCAGGGTTTTGTAGATAATAACAATGTTGTTCGGGAGCTTCTTTAGCGTATCCTTTTGGAGATGCACTAGCATTATTATGTGCAAAATGCAACTTATAATGAATTTTAAGGTGTAAAACAGAATGGCCATAAAAACAAACCAAAGCAGAAAAAACGAAACAGAACTTAACACACACTTATAAAATTTAGTCATGATGTGCTTTAGTGACTGTGGTATTTCTTTACACTAGCCAAATAACGTATGAATTATAATAGTCATTACAATTTGTTCAATTAATGTTATAGTGTTTATCAAAGAGAGCAATGGCATCAACTTATTGACCGCTTACAATTTGTGCCAATCAAAGATTAGTTTGGTAACTACAGCTATTTTAAAGCCTTAAACTTTTCTCAACACTGATGTATTTACACTAAACAGTACACTCAATATCAAGTGTTGCAGAATGACGAAATCGAGTTAATTGTTAGCAAAAAAAAAATAACTGATGAAAAAACCTAGCTGCCTTTTTAAAATGACGCTCATCTTGGTTACTATTTCACAATGAATAAAGCATAGGTTGGGATCATGGCAGGGTCATGGTGTAATGGGCCTGAAAGATGGTAACACATAGAAAAGAGCGACTAGTAATTAAAATGTACATCTACTTAGTATCATGTCTTGAGAAGAAATCTTGATTATGTCCACACTTTGAAAGCAGTGTAATTACAATTCGTTGAAATAATATATACCTTATAATGTGCAAAGATAGACAAAACATCAATGTTAACACGTCTACTCAATTAGTGTTCTTACCATAGAGCATTAACCAAATGAAAAACAAATTTCAAGAGACATGACTCTATTATGTACTTAGGGTTGATTTATTCAGTTTATTATTTTACAGACGTTGTTGAAAGAAGGTCCTTATGTTGAACCAGGCTTCGATGAAACTCTGCATCACGAATATGTCGTGCCAGGACAGAAAATAGTCGAAGTTGACCGTGATAGAATACACAAGAAAAACTTGATCTTTTCCTGTAATCTCTATCAACAACATGAAGGGGAAGCTTGGTTTATCGGCGGCATTGATGGTTCAACGAGAGTTATAGTTAAATCGCCAGCAGGTAATTCCACATTTAACACAATAAAATGCATTTAGTAAACGCCGGATATCGAGATAACAAAACAACAAAACAAAACACAAACAGAGGTCACAAAGTGTACAAAATGTGTAAGACTTAACACACAATCTCTGTCTGTCTGTGTCTCTTTGTCCCTGTATCTGTCTCTGTCTGTCTGTATTTATGTCTTTATCTGTCCGTCTGTCTGTCTGTCTGTCTGTCTGTCTCTGTCTCTCTGTCTCTCTCTCTGTCTCTCTCTCTCAGGAAGATATGTCTCAAAGGTTTTTCTCCTGGGCGAAATATCACTGATGCGATCACTGTCTACGCATAAAAATATTATCTCACTTCTTGGCTGCTGTACTAATACTGGTGAGCTATATATTTATTTACTTGTTACATTCAGAAAACTGACATATAGGTGTATTTGCTGCATGACCTGTTAGTTAATGGGAAAAAGTGCATCACACACATTTTATGTTGGTTGTATTTAACATGCACATCACATAATGGTATAGACCCTGTCACCCGCTCAACGCCTTTTTTTCCTGCAATCATATTTTCTTTCAAAAGTTAGATAAAAATGTGCATCTTGTATCTGAATAAATATTTTCGATACAGACCTTTTTTCTGTTGTTTTTGTCTTGTGTTTTATGATTTTGACAATAATATCTTCTTCTATTTTAGATCCACCATACTTGATAAGTGAGCGAGCCCATTATGGAACTCTCAAAGATTTCTTACTCAAAAATAAGGAGAAAATCGTTTGTTTAGAATTGACTTCATTCGAAAAACAACTTTTAACATTTTGTAGCGACATTGCCAGGGGAATGGAATATTTGACGTCCAAAAAGGCAAGCTCTCTGTTAAAGCATAAAATTCTTTACGATTCCTGTATAGCTTAATAAAGGGTAACGCTTTCATTATAAGTCATTATTACATAAATTTTCCCTGTTTAAGAAGACGGATTATAGAAGGGGGGGTTTTTCTAACGTTGTCGAGGAAAATACATATCCGTGAATTATGGCGATTTTCTTGGGATTTTTGTAGGTAATTGCCAGACTTACATAACAAAACACAAACAGAGGTCATCAAGCAAGCGTGTATCGATATACAGATATGTGTATAAATTTACCAAAATCTGTCTTATTTCGGCATAACTAGTCAATTTGTCATAAACGTTGAAGAAAAGAAATGAATCTGCAGATCGGAATATTTTCAAGTTCTTTTAATACGATATAAATTCATTTATCATTATATATATATATATATATATATATATATATATATATATATATATATATATATATATATATATATATATATATATATATGTTATACGATATCAATTTATTTATCAATATATATATATATATATATATATATATATATATATATATATATATATATATATATATATATATATCACTGTTTGGTAAACTACAAAATCTTATTTATCAATAACATGCTCGTTCTTGCAAGAAGGAACCTGCACAGCATTTTTTTAATTTCTTCGCAGCTAACACATCGATATCTATCAGCCAATCATGTTAATCTATGCCATGGTATGGTTTGCAAAATCTCCAACTTTATCTACTCTTCGACTGTCATGGATAATCATCAATTCGCTGAAGAGACAAGCAATGTAATGTATCCCTTCACTAATTTTGACTTCCTTGATATGTAAAATATCAGAATGAAATTGTATTTAGCGAAGAAGTGCGATGTGCACGGCTTTTGATATTTTCTTATTTGTCTTATTTTAGTTTACAGATGCATATCCGTGGTTAGCTCTTGAATCTCTCAGCCAGAACAAGTTCAATTCCAAGACAGATGTATGGTCCTTTGGTGTAGTCATGTGGGAAACCTTCAATTTAGGTGAGCAAACGAAACACAAATATCATCCGCAGTATCAATTTCACTTTGTAACAACATATTCTAAAACTTTTAGCAAGCATTTCCTTGCCACATTTAATCTGCCAGACGGTTAGAACCTTAGATAAAATGTAAACGGCACTACAGCCTGCGTAAAGGTAGTTTATTGCATTTTTAAACACATATGTCGGTGTTTTGTACATCATTCTAACGTTTCCCCTTTCACAGAAACTGGCGCGCTTGCGATTAAAGACATTCAACAAATCCTTTGTTCTCGCTGTTATACCTCCAATGTTAGATAAAGAAAATAAATTTGATATCTTTGGTGTCACTGCAACTCTTTCAGTGACTTTTATGGGTAGCCTCTACAACAGCTTCATTTAACCCCTCAGAGAAAACTTAGTAATTTATAATATACTATACTTTTGACCCTGGCAAATATTGATGCTTTGACTGCGCCTATCGGTGGCCGAATTACCCCTTTCCTGTGAGAGTCACTGGAATGTGATTTAAATCAAAGGTTACCATGGATGTCGGCGTTCAATGCAGTGTGGTGCGTAAACCGTTACCGTTTTCATTTTGACATAAGTGTTATAGTTACACTTTTTACAACTTTTCAATTTGTGATGTTCCTTCACAGTGGTAATATGGTTTTATTCGCAAGATTATTTGTTATGTAATTAAATCTGTGGTGGCTATTCTGCTTATTTAACCATGTTTACGTTAAATTGTGTTTAATTATAGTGTCTTCTGCTTGGTCATTCTTTGGTTTAATCATAATCTAACAAGAGTGATTTTGTATGATAACTACATCAGCTCATTTCAACACACTATTCCTAAATAGCTTGTGTTTACAACCCAAATTTAGTCTTTGTGTTACCTATTGAAGATATACACAGTGACCTCTGTCCATGAGGATGCCAAAAGGTGTAGTAGTTCTTCAAACGAATTCAATAGTATCTTTCTTTCTGTTTTTAACGATATCGATTGTATCCATAGTAAGAGAACGATATCGAGACAAATTGAAATGCCCTCTATTGTTTCAGGGTTGATTGGAGAACACGATAAAAAAGAGCAGCAACATTTTTATCAAACAGTTCTGGACAAAATTAAGATTTGGTTCAATTTCGTGGATACAAAAAAAAATCAATTTAATAGTTAATCTTGTATCTCTCCTATGAACGTATTTTGAATTTGACAGTCAAGGCCACATTTTCCTAGCGATTGAACTAGTTACCTTTGAGTCTGCGCAGTAATGAGTTAGGTACTGCCGGAGTCGCTTACTCAGACTCCTTGCACATTACCGGTGGCTAGACTGACTGTGTGCCCTGTGACGTAAAGCAAATACATAATGATTGACAGACCTTTCCCGGTTATTCTCGCCAATAAGGAGAACGCAACTTCGACATTAAGTACGTTACACGCTTAGTAATGCCATGACATAAAGTTCATACATCAACAGCGTTTTAAAACTGATCGGTTTACGATCGCAAATCATGAGAAAAATTGTCGAGACTTATATTTAGGGACAATATGTGTTCGTCTGCACACCAACTGGCAGCAGTAAAACACTGACGTACGAAGTCTCCGAACGTTGTTCTGATTTTCGCTTCAGACACGTAAAAGAAGAGGCTTAATCTGTACTGATTGACATCCCCCTACATTTTGCTCTATTGAAAGAGCAAGCCCCGAAGTTGAGCGAAAGAGAACTGAAAGCTGTGTAGATCAGCGACCAGAAAGTTGATATGACCTGCGTATTGAATGGCTGGTTCAACTAAGTACTCGGTGATGAACATAGGTCGTACTGATTTTTGTGGGGTGATCGCACCCGAAATTTTATCAACTACGCCATGCGAGTTTCATGCACATGTCTTTGGGGATCGAGAGGAAACTCCTCCTAATATGCCAAATACGATGATGTCATCCTATAAATAATTGATCAGTAAATACAAACGTCACCCCGTCAATAAGTTATAGCTATGCAGATAGTGCAAGAAAACCAAGTCTGTGATTCCAGGAGATATTCCCATGTATAGCTTTAAATCACCCCAATCAATGCATTCACCGCACTCACGCGCTTCATATGAAAACGGAACACAAATCATAGCGTTCACCGCAATAAATCATTCACATTTCACAAATTGAACCAAGTGTAGACAACATTTAAAAACGACAGTACAGTAATAACTCACGTTGGTACAACTAATTTTGTCTTGTTCTGTCATAGTCAACCATCCTTATTCTTGATCTTAATATCAAGACACGAATAGTTATATTTAACAACTGAACGCATCTAACATTCAGGTAAAATGCCCTACTATGGCTTTACACAAACTGATGTGATTGAGAGGCTGGAGCAGGGTTATCGACTATTGAGACCAGACAACTGCAGAGAGGACATGTAAGTTAAATATATGTTATTTCTATCTATATCTCTTGTTGAAATTAAAGTGATAGTATTGCACAAGAAAGATATTCATACGTAATTCTTAATATAAATTGCAATAGCCACGTGTAAGACGCTATTATAGAAACACTATTGTCTACCTATTACACTGGTATGCCTTCCTTCCCTCAAAGTAATATATTCTTATAATGCAGGGTGTTATTCACAGTTTTAGAACTAGCAATGTATTAACTACACTAGCAACTTGCATCTTTAATCTTTAAATTCTCTCTCTCTCTCTCACTCTCTCTCTCTCTCTCTCTCTCTCTCTCTCTCTCTCTCTCTCTCTCTCTCTCTCTCTGTCTCTCTCTGTCTGTCTCTGTCTCTGTCTCTCTCCTCTCTGTCTCTCTCTCTCTCTCTCCCCCCCCTCTCTCTCTCTCTCTCTCTCTCTCTCTCTCTCTCTCTCTCTCTCTCTCTCTCTCTCTCTCAGTTATAACATTATGTTGCCATGTTGGAGGAAACAACAACGAGGTCGTCCCACATTTAGAAGTGTCCTTTCGGCACTAACTCAAGTGCGTTAATCTTTTGCTTGTCAGCAATATTTGGTCAAACATAAAAAATTCGTGAAATTGTCACATACATCCAATTTTCCAAAGCCCAGTCATCTATGAATTCAAATGGATGCACATGTCATATTTTATGTAACTTAAAACGTACCTGAAATGTTTTGTTTTTTTATGTATACTCAGATACAACACATTTAAAAACAAATTAGCAACAATGACAGGAAAGACACAACATCATACCAAACATAATTTGAATTTGGATGATGACATCTTAAACATACCGGTTTGTTTTGCTATTTTAGGTAGCAAAAGATCAACTCGGATCCGAAGCAACAGACGTTGACAATCATGAGAAAGTGTCAAAACCTAAATTGGAGAACCTGAACTTCCGCAATTATGATGTTCAAATAATAGAATCAATTTACAAAGGAGAACTTTGTGAAATTCTTTTAGCAAAAGCACACCTTAAAAATCAACCTGAATGCCACAAGCGCATCGCAATTAAGGTATTTAACGGTGAGTATTTCTTTGTTCAATTGATTATAGTGTTAACTATGAGCTTAATTAAGAAAGCCATTTGCTTTGACAACATGGTAGCCTGTTCAATAATGGGATAATACTGATTTTTATCTCTCTCTCTCTCTCTCTCTCTCTCTCTCTCTCTCTCTCTCTCTCTCTCTCTCTCTCTCTCTCTCTCTCTCTTTTATTTGACCAGGTGATGCAGATAAGTTATCCGCTTTCGATAGAGAAATAGATGTGATGAAATCTATACCAGCGCATGAAAATATTATCGCTTTGTTGACGTATAGCAGCGGAATTGGTAAGCTTCAACTGAGGTTTCGTCATTTTCTATGTTATTACTAGTAGTTTACTGAATTTACTACATAATTTTATCTTAGTCTTCATTTAATCATATACTAAGTTTACCTGAGTGAGTGAGTGAATGAGTATGTGCGATAATAATATTTGTTACAATACCTACGCCTAATGTCAGGAATAAAGATGAATCACCTATGCCTCAATTTACATTTATGGTGAAGACCACCACTACAAGTGTGACGTCAACACCTGTATTAAATTTAATGTTTTATCAATGAGGAAAACCATATTTCTTACCAGTTGTTTTCACTTCAAAATCGAACACTTCACAATTATGCTAAAAATGCTACTTTTACTACTTTCATTGGCAAAATCGTTATGATATTTGTCTCATATCTTCAGAGCCTGCATATTTGATCACGGAATATGCCCAAAAAGGAGATCTGAAGAGCTACCTTACAGCACACCGCAAGAGGTTACTATCCCATGATTCCAATGCACTGCAGAAGGAAATCTTGTCATTTATTCATGACATTGCGTCTGGTATGAATCACCTTACATCAATTGGGGTAAGCTTAATTATTTGCTGACAACTCTACTTTTCTTAAAACGTTTGCTTTCTATCTCCCTTAGACATTTATTTTGTAGCATTTTCAATACGACTAAGTGTCGGCTATACTCAGAAGTACTCCCCAATATCATATACGTCAACACGGATTACTAAATATAATGTTACAGTATTATTGTTATTATTATTTAACTTAAACTTCTCTTCTCTATTCACATTTGCCCTATAAACCGATGAAGAAGTGATCTACGGCATTTTTGACGTGTTTTCCAATGATGTCAATTTCATCAAACCCCGTCTTAGATTGCCCTTAACATGTGGACGAAGGAAACGTTATCATAAATATGGATTATAGTTAAATAAGCCTAAAGTGAAATACCAAAATAAAATTCTTGTACACATATGCACTTCATAGTTTCATTCTAGCATTTTGCTAGATGTACACACTCTATCGTATGAAAGTTCTCGCAAATCAGGCATCTTACCATCCTGCATAAACTTTGACTTTTCAGCCCGACAATTTGTATTGATGTTAAAAGAAAAGAAATGACATTTTCAAGTAGCAGTGGAATACATTTGGGATAAAACTATGAAATAACTGAAGCCCACATTTCAGGAAATCAAGTCGATTATATACATTTTATTCTCTATCCCAGGTAACGCACAGGAACCTATTGGCACAAAATGTGTTGGTCTTCAATGGAAATGTGTGCAAAATATCAAATTTTAGCTATGCCACTGATTTGATTTATGGCAGCAAAATGCAAGACTTGGCGAAAAAGGTGAGTTACCATAAGATGAATCACCAATGACATTCGCAGTGACGAATATGTTTCTGTTGTTGTTGTGCTTTTTGTCCTTCGCTTTTGTTGTGTTGTCTACCTTTGCTGTGTTATTTTAGTCTAACCGCGTTTCTGTCACTATTTTTTTCTTTAGGATCAATTACCTTATCAATGGATGGCACCGGAGACATTATCAAGATGGACGTTTAACTCCAAGACAGAAGTCTGGTCGTTCGGTGTTGTTTTTTGGGAGATAATTACATTTGGTAAACCTTTTAGTAGATAATTTTACATGCTCTAATTTACACTTATTCTCATTTGCCTCAAACAACAATCACAGATTGCAAAAAAAAAAAACAACATAATTGTATGTTTCTATTGAGACACACCTTTTACCATTATAGTTGTCGCTGCTTGTCTGTTAACGTGCTTGATAACTTGTCCAGTCACTAGTAAAGAAAGAAATCTCCATTTGATACATCCATTCAATTTGTAATATATCTCTCTAGGGGATGATCCATTTAAGGGAATGGATAGGAACGAGGTGATGACCAGTCTGAAAAGAGGATTTAGGTTACTGAAACCAACACATTGCACAGACAAAATGTAAGTCGGCGTTTATATTCTATTTTTATTGTTATTATTATTTTTATTTCATTGAAAAACAAGAAAGAAAACAGAAACAGAAAACCCACGAGGAGAGGAAGACAAATTTACAGCGTTTATAATAGTTGATGAAGCAAATAAGGAAAGTCTCAAATGATATTTAAAGATTTGTGCGCATCAGCAATATCAGACCTTTTGAAATTGTTGTAAATGTTGTGCAATCTCGGATTATGTTAAATCTGCCTCTACAGTTTATTTATCTATTGTCCTCTGAATCACATCGTTTGAAATGTCATACCACCTATGTACAACAGATACGACATGATGCTTTCCTGTTGGAGAAAAGAGCCAAGCGATCGATCAACATTTCCACAACTTACGGAAGAAACTAAAAATCTCATGGAAAGTACTGATGTAAGATCATCCTTTACTGTATTAAAGGCAATCAAAACGAAAATCAAGCTGATAGATTCCTCTTAGTTAACTCAACCGACTAGATTAACAATTATTGATCTAGATGCCAAACACATCAAATACTATAATATTGTATTTAGTAAAACGGTTTGCGTTGAAGTCAACGATGGGACGGCCATAGAAGTAAACTTGTGAAATATATATCTAGCATATTTTGATCACTTTTCTTAAAAAATAGAAAGCAAAGGTAAATTTCTTATTTCTGCATTTCCACACAGGACCATTCTATTATCGACATTTCAATGCATAGAATACATATCATTTGAGTAGAACACTTCGTAGATTATCCTTAATCTCTGTCTGTCTGTCTCTGTCTGTCTCTGTCTGTCTGTCTGTCTGTCTGTCTGTCTCTCTCTCTCTCTCTCTCTCTCTCTCTCTCTCTCTCTCTCTCTCTCTCTCTCTCTCTCTCTCTCTCTCTCTCTCTCTCTCTCTCTCTCTCTCTCAGGTACTTAGCTGCACTGAGAATAGCCATGGCAATACAATGCAATCCTAAAAAATTAACTGGTCTATGACTTTATATAATTACAAATGTAGAATACCTTGATTTTGTCTACTCCGTGACAACCTTCATTGGTTTGACAAGCGTAGGCCGTTGACATTTTTACTCATTTTAGTTTTATTTTTCAATAAGCTTTTGAGTGTATTGACGTTAATCTGTACTTAGTACTTTTAGGTGAAGTGTTCAAGACTGTACATTTAACAGATTTTGGTACGTTTTATTTGTTATTGACATCGATTTGATTAACGGAAAACTTCACAAGAGCGATGTCGGATAAAAACTTTAATTCTTAAAGTTGGGGAAAGGGAGGGTAATCCAAAAAAGATCTGTCCGCCAGAAACAATATAACGATATCCTATTTTTGTTTATTTATAATCGTAGAAACTATCAAGCTTTCCAACATATGCTGCCAACCTGAGGAATTGCAAAGCGAGGCAGTTTCCCCGGCTGTAAAATTTCAATGTTGCAAACGAATAATGACTGAAATAAACAAATATTTACCCTCACTGTAATACCTTACTATCTTTTACAAAAAACATGAGATTTTCAAATGACCCAATTACGCAATGCGTCGCGGCGCTGGATGCAAGCAGCATGCTAGAAAGTGGTGTGGTTTGTGTTATCACATGTATGTCGGATTGAAAATGGTTTGACATTTGGTAGAGTACTCATATTAACAGTAATCGAGCCCTAAGCCAATTAGCTTTGTTTTATTTTGGCATGAGAAGCAAATATTGGGACAAAAATAGCTCATCGTTTTGGGAATAATTTTAAAAGATGAAATTCTGTGCGTAATAAGATAGCAACGTGATTCCATGTGAAACTAAGATCGCCTGATTATATCTGATGTGTTTCTTAACTGTCAGTCTTTGCTATGCGTTTGAAATGGTCCGAAACGTTTGCTTGTCTGTCAGTCATTGCCGTGTTCAAAATTATTTTAACGAAAGAATTTCATTAGTTATTGGCTTCGCAAAGCTGCCATTGGTTTTACATCGAAATAAGGCTACGGTCAATTTGAATGATGGAACAAAGCTAAGTCGCGTATGTTCACGTCAGCCCCTGTATTGCAATCGATATTGCAGCGTAGGGATTCGTGACGCCAACGGAAACTTCACAACAAAATATTTGACCGTCTGAATAGAATACGCTTCATGAATTTACGGTGTCTCTGCGTCATTATCACCGACGATCGATGAGGTTAGAAGTTTCCAAATTTCAGATCGTGTGTAAAATGTTGTAGTGCTACGTTAGACACGATTCGTCTTTTACACAGCGACATTGAGCGTGAATTAGTGGTAGATTTGTGTACGGTGTCTAATAATGGGAGCAGAATTAAGCGACATTTTTTTATGATTTTGACGATTATTTTTTTGTTTTATTTTAACATTCCTTTAAATTCTTGCCCGTCAATCTCTGGTAATCTGAGAGCTGTTTTTGCCAAGTAAAAATGAATTGTCATTTTTGGATTGTTGACTATTGCTCCTCAAACACTGATAACGCAGAGCATGACCTATAGATATCAATGTCAAATGATATTTTCAAACGGTTTGTCTTGTTGAAAAACGAAACACCTCTCAGATTGCACCATTGCATATATCGATTTCTCAAAAGTTTCAATGCGAGAGGGTGGACATCTCACGGCCCTCTCGGTCTCTTGCGTGTTCTCCCCTCTACTTTCAAATTCTCCCCGAGCGATAACTGAGTGAAAATCTTGAGCGGTTTTGCAAGTTCACTGCTTTTGTGGCAAACCCGATCGAGAACATTTGATACTTTGATATTGCTGTTACATTTACAGTTACACACCCATACGTGTTTTAAATGAAATGAAGGTGTTTTTGAAAAATGTTGTCTTTGCAACATCACAAGACCTGAGTATGTTTATATATGATTGTAAGTATCACAGTAAGGAAATAATGGGAACCTCTGATCAACTTTCAACATATAGTTTTCACTTTGAACTTTTGATGTCTTCCCTAAAATGGCAAAAAATATCCTACAGATAAAATGTAATCACGTCGAAGCATCATTCTCTTGCTGTAAATTTACCTTTATTAAGGTATTGTAGATTTCGTCATTTAATTTTAAGTACTTTTTCCTTATATTGGGGTTAACCTATCTGTATTTTTTATATAAAGATGAGACATGTAAGCAAAAGTACTTGTCTATTGCATCTATATAAAATTTCACGAATCACCGTTAAGATAACACAACAAATGGACGTAAGTAAAAACAAACGCTAACCAAGTTCACATGCGTTACACAATGGCAATTTGGTTCAAAACAAAGATGGCCGCCATGAAGTGAATTTTCGCTCTCTATGACCATATCCAGAAAGTACAAACCCACTTCTATGTTTGTTTGTCACTATACAAGATCAAAGCGGAGTTCCTTCAAAGGCTTTTTGTCATTGAAGTGTTCTGTAAACTGCCTGTAATAAATGTATGTAATCATATAATGCCTTATGACCTCACGTTATGGCTTTCGTGACATTAACACATTTCTTAGGTATTTTTTGTAGCAAGTGTTATCATGCATTTGCAGATGTCATGTACAGTGTATGTAGCATGGCTTATTCTGTTATTCTGTATATGGTCATTACCATTGAGCTTTGTCACTTGCACAATTCAGTATAATGAGAAGACATACATGTTACCCACCGCAATGATGTGCATGTCAAACCTAGCAGGATTCTTGATTGGACAAATTTTTGGGAAATTAAATAATTTGAATGATATTAACACAACAATAAAGCTTCGCCAGTAATAACATGTGCAAATACATACATGAAAAAGAAGTTTCATGAATGTGTTTAAGCAATATTAAATCTTATAGATCTGTAATGCATCTAAAATGCATTAAGTTAAATGTTTTTGTTATGCTAATGACTTTATTTTGCCTGCAGCAGATAAAAACTATTTCAAAACAGTAATTGGATGAAACAGTCCTGTCATAATGTGAAAATAATCCGCTAGGTATCCCCCAAAACACACACATATATTAATACCCCAAAATTCATCAGTTTTCGAGTGAAAGACAGCAGTGGAAGCTTACTTTATACATACTCAGTGCAGGACAAGCACTTATAGGCAATCACTGTGTCATCCATGATGGCTACAGAAGGGGATCGACTGTCCCCTTTTGCCAGAATATTAAGGGATTCCATCCCGTTTGTGTTGTATTTATATCTCTGAGATTTGACTGGCATGACTTCATGGGATTCTCCCTTGCAAAAATGCTTGTGATGCCAACATGTTAACCGAGGGTAAATCATCATATTACCCTGTCTAGGTGAAAAACTGACTCAGAGGCAATGTCATTCAATGAACAAAATGCTTGATGTATGTTCAGCTTATTTACGTATTTTGACGTATATCGAACACAATGTTAATTGTATTCGTAACGTATATCTTTGTATACGGAACATTATAATACGTTCATATGCGTAGAGTATATTTATGAAGATCAAGAGTATACTTTGCACACCAAGTGTACACTGTACTTATGCATATTATTAGTATATGTACGTGTATACCTAACGTACTTGACACGTGCAGAATAAGTATATGTGTGTATATTGTTATATATCAGTGATGCTACATGACCTTTGCACAATGGATAGTATTAAATGACAAATGTATGTCACGTCATAGTTTACATGACTTGAAAAAATAAAACATCAAAACGTTATATTTGGTTTTTGTTTGGTTTTTTACCATGAAAAAGTAGAACACTCCACAAGTCATAACAGGCAAATACAAAATTTAAATTTCAGTGGCAATATGGAGCCATAATATATATTTCTCTGTAGAAAGGTCACTTTATCTTTCTTCTGATGAAGTCAATACAAAATCTGATGGTCCATACCTTAAATCACTAAGGGAATAAAAATACAGTTAAACTCTAAAAGCACATTGCACTTTTGTAAGGAGTGATTTGCCTTTCCTTAATTAGGGGCACATTCAGATGACCTTCTCTGAAAAAATAGAGGTCTCCTATCTAGATATTTCATGTAAGTTGTGATGCAGAATGTAAAGAAGACCACTGAAAATAGCTCAGTTTGTGAGAGATTATGTATGTTCAGTTTGCAATATTACATAAACTAGTACATCACAATCTCAACAAGCATGCCTATTAATAGTACACATTGCCGTATACAATAGAAAACAGGTAAAATGAAATCCTGCTGTAGTTTTATGTAAGGCATTCGTTTGAATTCACTGAACATCATAAGCCACACTCCCCATGCTATTCTGTTCCAAAGTCTCAAAATGTATAAAGTACTCTGCAATGTCATGTTTGCAGTGGCCTCCATAGTAAATGATTTTGTAAATGCTATTACTAAAGGATATCTTTGACATACATGCATGTAAAGATTTTACCTTCCTTTCACATACATATGATATAGTTTGTAATTTTTCATTGCTTGTCAACATTTTAATAATTAAAGTATATATTTCACATGCCATGAACTACTTTGTAATTTAATCCGATCTCTATTCAAGAATATTATTCATAAACAAGTATTTTCTTGTGACCCCGACAAAATTCTGACAGGTTTCATTTTTCTTTTTTTTTTAATGTTAGCTTTGAGAAGAAAACAACAGTAGGTCCTTGTGTATACAATGAGAAAGCATAATTAGAACCAAACCTGGTACTGTTACAAGTAACAGATTATTTTAGACAGTGAAAAACTCAGTTATAGAATGATAAAGCCTTTAAAGATCCACTATGTCAATTTAACAAATCCTTATTTCCATGTATATATAACTTGCCAGTCATTATTGACATGCAGGGAAGAAATAAATCTACTGAATTTATTGGAAATTCTCATTTGACTGTATGATTTTTGAAGGGCATTGGACATATAATACATCAAAATAAAGCTGAATGTGTATTTGTAAGATGTTTTAATTTGCAAGCTCAGCAAATACTAGGTACTCATTAAACTAAATTCAGTCTGGCAATGGTGAATAGTTATGGAAGGAAATGGAGTATTTTTTTTCAGTGAGGTACATCTTGTCTCTGGAAAAATGTAAATTCTACCTAAGATTTACAACTTGTACAAAAACAGATTGATTTCTGCTTGATCTTGCATAAAACACATGTGTGTAATCCTGGTTACGATTGTATGTCATGTGATTGTGATTATGTCTACAGTGTGTTGTTGAGTGTGATGACACGTGTGGAATTTCATTGATAGCGTCTTCATCCATAATGCATTGAAATGCTTTACTGAGTTTTACTGCTCGAAGACCGTTCTTCGGTATGGACGTACTTTTAGGAATTATTGTCAGTTTTACTAACAAAAAAAATCCAAGATAGCTAGCGTGGTTTGTCTTTTTACATGACTGTGCTTACAGACAACCACCATTGTATAATCACCTTGAACTCTAGTGTAATTGTGGATTAACTTTAGTTTTTGCGCCTGGAAACAATACCATCAGTTGAATCATTCTAGACTAGTGTTTATTTTTTTCGTTTCTTTATTATTATCATTTGTAGTATAATTTTTACTTATACCTTGAGGGTACTGGGGACTGATTTTAAATTTTTCAAAATAATAATGTCTGAACTTTTTTAGGAGTAATCTATACAAACTAGGCTTAGGAGCACAGGCAGAATATATTTAAACAAAGTTTACAAGATATCTTAGTATAACCTATTAATGGCCAACGCAAACTCACACATTCTTCATTATTTCTATACTGATCAATTTTATCTTTATCAGTAACATTCATGGAGGTAATCTTTTTTACCTCCATGGTTAGTTGCTTTGAATGGAGGCTAGTCTTTTTTCATTCAAACACACTAAATACTCGGTGGGTTATTCTCACAAATATAGCAAGTAAAAAATAATAAGATCGTCTCTGAATTAAGTTGTGAAAGACGTATGTAATTTCTTATCATATTTCAACTGTTTTCTCATTCAAACATGAACACAAGCTTAAGCTGAATGAAAAACAAAACAATTTAACTCACAAGGTTTTGATTTGGAAATATTCTGAAACGCGTTCCGTTGGCATATTCTTAGGCGCTATTACTGCAAGTTACTAAGGCTACAAATCATAGAAAGTGAGGCACGAAACACCCTGACCCCGTCCAACAACGGCTCACACTCACCACGTTACTTTATGTAACAAAAGATGATCGGAAAGACCTATCTTGAATATTTCAAAACTAATTATATTACATAATTCCATGCTAAAAGTACAGAATGCGACTTTGGGTGAACAGAAATAACAAAAACACATTGGATACCTGCTTTAGCGATCGCTGTACCACAACATAAACAGATGTTCTTCGTCATTTAAAAATTAGGGTCAGACACTAAGACAGTATCAGAGTCAGATTCAAAGATTCGTAATGGTATCAGAATACTTCGTATGGGTATATCTATGAATAAACTGATTTGACATAGGAAGGTGTTCGCTAAACAATCGAAATCTCGTTCGGTCTCGCCAAAGCAGCACGCAAATCGGGAGTATTGTTTGTTAATTTCTTCAACTAAATATCCTTTTTTCCGTACAGTGAAACACACGTGAGTTTTCCATGGCGTTCCATGGTCGCCGAGTAACTTTTACATTTCAGTGTTTCGATCAAAAATTTAGTAAGAGATTGTCACAATTTTGCCATATAAGATAGGCTAAATTATTACTCGTGTGTAACAATTTCCTTCTTATCGACTGAGTGCTTTGAACACTTACACGAGAAAGCTCTTCACCTGGAACTCCCGAAGCGCGCTTTTTAAACATGTCTTAACAAGTTGCCTCATAATGCAAATAAATCATTACGGTAGCCGTAGTTGGGAAGGGACATTATGTAAAACCAGACTAAAAATCAACTGCTATTTCAATACTATACAGGAAACACTATAACTGTCCGGAAGTTTGGGTAGAGATAGACATACATTACTTGTCTCTGACCGACCGGCATTAGTCTATTTGACGGCACAAATCATTGTCGTCCGTCGGATATCTTGTTACACTATTGATATCAGGAACCTGTACTCAGGCTTTACCAGTTGAATGCAGAATTAACAACATTGCCTTAAAGTGGACATATATTGTTCATTGCCAGTATGGCTTAAGTATTGACCGAGCAATTTCTCATCATGTTATATGTAAATATCTATGCCAAGAAAGGAGCGTATATGATGAAAGAGGCAGCCGAAACATCCTTTCTTTTCCAAAACATCTTTAGAAGATGCGAAATATTTCCTTACTTGAATTGTTTATTGAACTAGACAAAAGTACAATTACAAGGATTAAATTTAAATTCTTTTAAAGAGTAACAGGTCGGCAAATTACAACAAAACTTTAATTCATTGTGCATATTTTCAGTTAGTAGTTTATCTAACCACTGGGAGTAAAGGGTTTTAACGGAAATAAACAGATCCCGTCCAGGGTCTACTATGAGATTTACTAACGTTCAGATCGTAATGAAGTTAAGTGGCCCTTTGAGGCATAGGGCGCGTATAACACTCGCTACCCAGCTTGCTTCCTGTTCGCGTTTGTTTGTTTGGTTGAGTGGCATAAGGTGACATAGTTACCGGCCGCTCAGTAAGAAACAGCAGAAAAGGAGCGCATACGTAAATGTAATGCCAGCTAACATCATAACAACTGCTGACTGCATATAACATCTTTTCCAAGTTATAGATATAACGGACGACGCGCTGACCATTAATACTTTATTATGTTACCATCCCCCTCCTGTCGCATTTTGATTGATCGAGTTGAACTGCGTGACTGACCACAAATACACAGTAATGGTCTGTTTACATGCCCGTGAATATGAATAATAAGATTGACAACTCAAAGTATCGTAACTTTACAGCTCAAACGTAAATCATAATCAATCACATAATATAATGAAGCACTTGTGGACCAAGTTGAGATACACTTTTTTCTGAAAATATGTTCGGATTTGCTAATATTTTACAGCGCGCGCGACAGTGTGTAGCGTATTGCTCAGATCTCGGGCCCAGTTGTCGTTTGCTCAGAACATTTTTCGCAATTTTGACGGTTTCTCCAATTCGTTGACATTATCATGGAAATAACAGTCTCCGCTCTGACCATTAACGTTTATTTATGGGCGCTGGCTCGAGGAAGGCCAAATAAATGGGCTCGGCAAGCCTCGCCCTTGAATTTTTTGGCTTTCTTCTCGCACTTGCCCATAAATAAACGTTAAGGGTCAGCGCGTCGCCCGTTATTTCTATATTTATGGCAAGGGCGAGAGGAAATCAAAAAATAACGGCGAGGCTTGCCGAGCCCGTTTTAGCCATAAAGTTACTATGTTTACGATATTATTCAATTCATTAGCATGAAAAGAAACCATTACAGTGCATTTGAAGGCAGTCACGTGGTACAGCTCGACCAATTTAAACGCAATGGACATGCATCGTAGTATTATAGTAATTATTACGGAAGGTCGAAAGATCACAGCGTCTTTCAAAACGCCACGTTGCTCTTATGGTCATTCTGTTACCGGCAGTATAGGCCCTTTCCACGATTTATCAAATCAAACAGTGCATATGTAAATCTAATAAATATCATCTAATAAATCACAGGTTCACCATTTACTGTCGCTGATCTTTTAGGCGGAAGCGAGATCTGAGGAATGACTAACCACAATGTTTCCGTTCTTGTCGTAGATTCACTCTTCGCGCAGTGCACAATGATATATATGATGTATCATTAGGCCACACGCTGTTACGATAAACTTCGAACAAAAGCAGTTGATAACTCACGGTATCCTTGCTTATTAAGGTTCCAAGACAAGAAATGACCAGTAAAACTAACAATGCTCTAGTGTTTAATTAGCTCAGAAGCCCCGTAAATTATAAATTTTCAGAAAGCCTAGATATAGGAAACATTTTTGTTACCGTAGTGTCACCATTATTTACATACCTATCACGTGACAGGTAATTTGCATAACCTTTCAAAAATTGGTTTTCCCTATGTTTTTTCAATGCTTTGAGATATGTGTGAAATTTTTGTGAGTGCAAGCTGTTCTAAGGGTCTTCAAAAGTGTGTCTCAGAATTTTTATAAAACCTTCTTAAACAGTTTTTATGCCAGAAAAACTTCCAGAGCAGTAAATTTAACCGTAGTTGATTTCTTTAAAATTGTGCTCAAAAAAACTAAGCAGATATAAAAAATCTGAGACACACTTTGGAAGAGTGTTTTGACAGCTTGCATTCCAGCAAGTTTGAGTCAGATTTTTTGAAGTATTGGGACAAAACATAGGGAAAACCGATTTTGAAAGGTTATGCAAATTACCTTTTACGTGTCAGTTATGTAAACAGTGGTGGCACTGTGGTTACCAAATGTTCACGTATACATGTATCTAGGCTTTCAGAAAATGTATACTTCACGGGCGTTCTGATCTTACTAACTGTTAGAGAATTGTTAGATTAAAAAGGTCAAATTTCTTGTCTTGGAACCTTAAAGCAAATAATGTATGTAGTGTTTTTTTTTATTTCTTTTCCAGAGTAGGGTTGTATTTACCATTACAAGTACTGAAATTTACTTTTTTGTTGTCAATAACGAATGCTGTCAATACAGTCACTGACAATGAAAAAGGAATGTTTCATTTATTTCATATTGAATATTTGACATTTTTTCTAGTCATTTGAATAATGATTGAAACCATGACATAATTCAGCAATAAATTCAGCAATAAATATCATGTATAAGACATGAATCCGAATATTTTGAAGAACGAAAACATGCTGTACAAGAGTGGGTCTGCAGAACACAAAAATGGAAATATCAAACGTATACAAGTCCAAAATAATCAATGCAGTTGCGTAAATTTCATTAAACACAATAAAGAATCTGACAAAATGTCAAAAACATTCCGCACTCACAAATATCAAGTAGGACTTTCATACCAATATGAATATTATTCTATCTCGAGCATTGTCTTCGTGCGCCATAAATTACAGATGAGCTTCACGTGCAGCCGATGCCAGGCTTAAATCACTCTTATCCTCATATAATCCATTACCTCTGTAAAAGCTTAAAATGTGGTCTCTTTAACATGTACAACTTTGACGTAATTATGTTCTATGTTACCCAGTCTCAACATCGGGACTCTCACCCGGCTACCCCTACACAGTAACGGAACAAGGTGTATAAAGGTTATGTAGCAGTGGGTTTCGAAGTCACTCCATAACAATGAGTATGAACTGTGACTTTCATCCCCTGGATGTGTGGTATCATACTGGACCTTAAACTGATTAGCAACATTTAAGTCACAGTTCACACTCGTCACTGAGACTGAACTTCAAAAGCCATTGACATTCGCTTACTACAAAAGCACTAAGCTCTATTTTCAATGACCTTTTCTCAAAACATAATAACATAGGTTGCTCCAAGACCTGAAAACACAACTCGCTTGTCTTGTTGGGTATTTTCAACAGAATGTCGAAGACTGTTTTGGGCGGCCTCATGACCCCTGGAAGTGCAGTTTAAATAAGGAACACTAATGACATCGATGTGTTGATATTTATATGTATGATGTAGGTTGAAGAAGAAAGATGACTTCACTTCGGGTAGTAAATAGACATACAGATGCAGTGTTCAATAAATACACTAGTGCAGGTCAGAATTTATGTCGTAACTGAGGTCCTCTTCGACCACTGTCACAGAGGTCATGGTAGTATCCGTGTAGGTTGGATAAGGCTAAGGTTTACCTCGATTTTAAGATTTAGAGCATAGCCAAGCCAAATAAGTCGTTACTAACAGCATGGCTGCTTCAAATATTTTGATAACTTTAGGATTTTACTCTGTACAGCAGAACAATAAATGTAATTATTAACAAATCAACTTGAATTATTAAGTGTTTTTGTTCCTGTTTTCATGACTTAATATTGATGTGCTATAGCTTTTTTATTTTTACCCGCAAGTATCATGTATTTCTATGCGCTAGAATATTGCCGTGTAAAAATTGCCATTCTTCTATTTTGAGATGTAACTGATATGAACTCGCATCTAACATGTTAAAATACGAATTATATTTCACTGTAGTCGGAACTATACAGATAGGCGTCCGCGACCTTCGCTGGTATGATAATATACATAAATCGGCTGAGCGAATAAGATTTATCTTATGCCACTCTGGAACGTCATTGATAATTATGGTTAAAAAAAAAATTGTTTGCATTCAGTTCAAGGGTATTGCACTGTGGGAGCCGTCATTAATATGGTCTAGTTGTCGGAGGAATTTCGTTGGAAACTCACAAAGTTTCGAGTAACCCCCTGCCTACCAGGACGGATTTAAGTAACCCCCTATCCAACTCAAAAATTTTGACTGACCCCCACCACATAGAAAAGTAAATAGTAATACATGTATTTGTAAAATTGAAAGTAGTATAGCCATAGTAACAAGTAAAGACCTTTCAAATCCTGATGTATCCTGCTAGATTAACATCGGTTATCTCATTATGGTTGGAAAAGGTGAAACAAACAATACAAAGTGACAACAGAATGATTGTACAGATATAAAATCACACGCTATAATCAGTATTAAACCATATAGTAATTTTAATTTGGATGGGTATAATGACAGGGATTTCACTGGGATATGTGACAGGTTAGAATTTTAATTAAAAGGAGCAAAACACGCGGGAGGCTAAGTGGGAAAGTGTTATTGGGGGTGTCTCTTATCTTTCGTTGAAAATTTAGATAAATTGACGAGTGCAATGGTGCAGTCAGTGTTGAGAAACGTTATACAAAGAGAGCTACTTCTTAATTCCTTTATAATGAAAACAGATTGTAATCTCTTCAGTTCCTTCCAAGATCCTGTGTCTTCACATAGTTTTAATTCTTTTTGACGTGTGGGTCATCTCTGACCAATAAAAGTCAAAGACACTTCTTGCTTTCCCGCCAAAACCTGCTATATCACAGCCTGAATTAGCCTCCTTACTTTGCATATGTTTATGCACAGTATAGTGTATATGTGTATATATAGTGTATATGTATGCGTATACTCAGAGCTATTTTGGCTGTATTTTGCCCAAGTTGTTCCAACCATTGTCCTCATTCAACAGTGTTTTTACACCTTTGCTCAAACTCTTTGTTTCACATTGACACCTCCTTTAGGCATTGTCCATTACCCACGATGCATTTGGCCTTTTGCTTCTTTGTCCATTCCACTAGTAGGCCTACATCTGATAAAGTAGACTGTTGTCTCCGAAAGCTTATGTCATACTAAAAAAGTTGATCTACAGTGTGCTACCCTCAACAATATTCACAAGATTTAGTCAAGATCAACACGGCTCTATTGAAACTTTATCAAGATGTCAAGCACCGTAGTAAGCCGAATGAGGTGGACTTTTGTCAACCTAAAGAAGCACCTTGCACAGGTACAGTCAGACATCATGTTCCTGTCAAAATGCCGTAAATACAACGTCATACCTAAAGGCCTGGTTGTCAAAAACCCGTTAAAGAACACTTATAACACAGCCTATTCAGAGAAACTGTGTAGAAAATTTTCAGAGAAAATCCGTAACCACCTGATCAGTGTTTTGTACAGTAAACAAGGGAAGTTAAACAGCCAAGTTGCAGACCTCACTGACCGCCTAAATAATCATCCTTCAATATCGGTCAACGAATTGGAAACTATTAAACGTTCAACAAATAATGCATACCACCAACATCTATACAAGTTAAAGGTGACCAAGGATAAAAAATTCTCTAGCCTTCTTCAAACTGCCGGACATAACCATCGCAATCAACCTGGTAGCCATCAACTCGACAATATTGTGAACCTGTCAAGCTCTCATTATCATCAGTAGACAGATCTGTGCTATCTCATGGTCTTAAATTTTGCCCTACCAAACAACTTGATAAAACAGAACTTTGCGTGACATCGAGAGCTTCTTAAGACATCTCCGGCTTAAGGAATATTTCCATAAACCGAATTCAAATGAATCATCATCAGGCCATACAACCACGCTACCACAAAACCCATCATGTAAATCTAAAGCCTCAATTTAGACACCACCAGAAGGTCAAAACTCTAAGCTTGACCTTTACATCAACTGTTTCAGAAACCGAGTCCGTTCTGAAATAATTAAAGTCCATATATTACCTGATTTTGTTTAATTTGAACTTAATACTGTTTTTTAGTAAAAACTCCATAATACCCAAATCATTAAAAATTATTTTGTGTATCCATTCCTATAATATTATATTCCATACATAAAACACTCGAAATACAGGTCCTCGGAAAAAATCTGAATTCATATTGGCCGCGAAATGGTCACGTGGCATGACGTCACGTGAGGCAATCAGTGCAGTGTGCAGTGTCGATAGCACGGCCGTATCTAGAAGTTGTGTGTTTTCAACGTTGTCCGTCATGGTTAAAAAGTGTGTAGTCGGGGGCTGCAAAAACACAAACCGGAATGGGTTTAGTGCCCATAAGTTCCCCAAAAACAAAGCTTTGAAAGGAAAGTGGGAACGGTTTGTACGGCTCACCAGAAAAAATTGGCTACACGCCACGGAGCATAGTACGGTTTGCGGAGCCCATTTTGTCGCGCCAGACGATTTCGAGGGATATCAGCAATGGACCAGATATGAACTGAAAATGCTCACGTGTTTCATAATATTGCATTTATGTGCAAGTTTGAACCTTTGCTACATGCTTTGCTACATTTAAAGTGTTATGATCAACACAATGAATTTCACCACAGATCAATTCTAAAGGTCATTAAGTATTCAAATATGTAATTAGCTGAAATAAAAATAATTAATTTCTTTGAGTACTGTCATTGTATCACAATATAGCATGTGTAATTACCTTTGGTCAAGTCCTTCAAGCTCTATATGCCAAACCGTGAAAGCTTGTTAGCTATTTATGCAAATTATGAATTAGCTGACATGAAAATGCAAAATGACTTTCAATACTGTTATAACCTGGTATAATGATCAATGTACACAGCATGTTTCGCCAAATTTTATCAAGTAAATGCCAGTATATATCCCTAATTTGGAAGGTTCATTAAATATGCATATTGGGAATTGGCTGAAAAAAATGTCAAATGACTTTCAATAATCTTGTATCATAGTATCTTTAATGTACATAGCAAGTTTTGCCAACTTTGGTCAAGTCAAAACAGATAAATATCGCTAATAAATGCGGGATATCGGACCGCAGGCGGGCGAAGATTGCATTATAAGCGCGCCAACCCAAACTCACTGCATGGACATCACATTTACGAAATCGAAGTCCAAAGTCAACTACGTCATTGTTAGAATAAGAGAGGTTTTCCATCACACGGGAGCATACCACCACAAATTTTGCACAGATGGCGTTGCACTGGCATTGAAAAAGGGTGCATGGGAGCATGGGAACGCGGGCAGTTTCCCTCGCTATGGGTAGGAAATGCATTGAGCAAGACACACTTCCGGGTTCGCAAAAAAACGAGGATCCCATTTACGGGGCGCTCAAATATAACTATTTGCTGTGATACATAGCAGAGGCGTATATGTTTGTGATGCTGAGAATAACATCAGTAAATAAATGACGGGTTTTAAAAGTTGACGTTTTTTGCGATGAAACAGACTTCTGAAGGTAGCTCGCTTGGGGAACACGTCATCCCGGCCGCTGTCCGCTTTGACCCCAGTAATTCACACTGGTTTTGGTCGGCCCCAGGTACCCAAGTCACTTCGACCCCGTCACACTTTTGCCTACATATCCACGGAGACGATTCAACATGTTCCACAACAAAGCCAAGACAAAAATTGAAAATATCAATAAAATGGCTTCACAAAGGCTGAAATACACGATACTCGATGAAGTATGAAGTTTATGAAATGAAATCAAAATTGACAACACAAGTGTTTGTCTCGGGTAATACCACTTGAAGTTGAACTATTCTTGACCGCGGAGTGACGTCACTTTCACCTCACGCACGCGAGTGAGGTGAAATGGGATTTGACTTCACAGGACAATGAACAATGCAGAAATTATGTGACAAAGTACAGAACTTAGTGTTTATCATTGACATGATGTTGAAACTTTCAATACTGCTGTAAATGTTTAAAAATCCACACTTCAATATTTTGTTCTCTCGGCAGTGTGACGCAAAATGACGTAAAAATCCGCCAGTTCCCGGATGTCCGCGGTCAAGAATTCTACAGACTGTTTTTTCCATACAGTGCAGTATTTGTCAGTGACAAATTAATCTTTGCAATACATTTTTTTGCGATGAGCTGGAAATTTGATTAATATCGAGTTAATGTACATAAATATTCCGTTATTTACTGGGACACGTTTATTTTCTCGATCCGCTATCTGCGGACTACGTGCTGAAGTACATTGACTGTTCATGTCCACGATCGTTTCGCCCTCTGCAGAGTTTCTGTATCCCGTTCAACAACGCTGTACCTCGATCAACAACGCTGTACCTCGATCACACGATAGTGACGCTATGTAGCTGTGCAGTATTGAAACTTATCATAAAATGGCCACCTCGTCTAACAGTAACACGTATTGTCGGGATTATCGTACGGAAAAAAGACTGCAAAAGTAAGACTTATGAATCTTCATCAGAATTGAACACATCATGATTGTACACGAGTATCAACCGTGAATGCACGTTGAGCTCGGCAGTTACACAAGCATGGTACGCTACATGCATAGCCCTACGAGTATGGCGACAGTGTCCGGCTTTGGCTACGCCGGGGGCTACGCCGCCTACCGGAGGTGGGAGGCGGCATAGCCAAAGCCGGACACTCTCGCCATACTCGTAGGGCTAGCTACATGCACTGCCGCGATGCCGATCGTATGCATTCCAAGGCCTATCCCGGAATTTGTTTCACAAACAACCTCAAAGGAGAGCAAACATACTTCTATGGACAATGACGAATACGTTTCTTGGCGAAGCAAAATCAAAACAGTGCAGAAGTACATGAAGTAGGTCATGGCCTTGGACTCTGTGCACGAACCTGATTGGACACTTCAATACCTTTGACCCAAAGTTATTATTCATCAGCACTTCCATGCCATGAGGCTAGGTAGAGAACGTATTAGCCCTGCGTACGATGCTGTGTGTTCCGCTGCAGCTAATAGCCCCGCTCACCACAGCCCTGCAAAGACCCGTACGTAGAGTTGGTGACTTCAAATCCATTTTTTGACTTGACGTAAAAAGCCAAATTACTGCCGAAATTCAGCGTTCTTGGGCCCAAGTCGTATCCCTGCCTACCTCAGCTACTCGATCGCTTCCAAAATGCCAGTCTTTTATTCTTTTTTCGTAAATAACCGTCGATGTCGGCAACTCTCTCGCTAGCCCTGCGTACGTACGCAGTGTACGCTGTGTGTTAGGAACGCACACAGGGAATGCACAGCGTACACTGCGTACGTACGCAGGGCTAGCGAGAGAGTTGCCGACATCGACGGTTATTTACGAAAAAAGAATAAAAGACTGGCATTTTTGGAAGCGATCGAGTAGCTGAGGTAGGCAGGGATACGACTTGGGCCCAAGAACGCTGAATTTCGGCAGTTATTTGGCTTTTTACGTCAAGTCCAAAAATGGATTTGAAGTCACCAACTCTACGTACGGGTCTTTGCAGGGCTGTGGTGAGCGGGGCTATTAGCTGTAGCGGAACACACAGCATCGTACGCAGGGCTAAGAACGTATGTACTCATTTCTGGCGATCGAGCAGCGAGGGAAACAATCAATTACCAAGGATAAAGCTAATTTGCTAAACGATATTTTATCTTGAATAGTGAGTTGAATGAGTAATAAAATATCATATTTTTAATGTTCAATACGAGGTTGAAACACGGAGGGACCGTGGTTGAAACCAGTGCTATCCAGCTGTAGCCAACCTGGACAAGCACATTTCACAGCGCCCTCAAACAGTCGATTGTTTTCACTTGTCATACGCGGCGTAACAGAAAAATTAAAACTTTCATAACTTCATTAATATCCAAGCCACGCCCACCAAAACCTTTTCAGTTCTAGCCATTTGAATTCTGAAGATGTCTACCAAATTTGACTGAAATACGTTCAGCCGTTTTTGAGAAAATGGACCAACAGACAGACAGACAGACAGACAGACAGACACACAGACACACAGACAGACAGACAGACAGACATCGCTGCGACATATGCTCACGTGTTCACACGTGAGCAAAAAATGGGCTTCAAGAGACAAGCGGACTTGAAAAGAGGTGCTGTTCCATCCATCAGATGTGGTCAAACCAGCGAATCTGCGGTGACAGAAAGTACTTTTTCCTCAGGGGAATCTCCGACAGGCAGACGACGTGACTCTGACGATGTGTCACTAAACGACACTCCAAGTCGAAGTACCGATGATGATGATGTTGTTGGATGTCAACCATCGAAAAGGCCGCGGTCAGCTGTCAAAAAATTGACACTATTCAGGGTAATTGAATTTATTATATATACTTGCTAGACTTTGTTTGCACTTGTTCTACCGACTATACCACACAACCCATACTTCTGGTATAACACTCTGTCATCTTTTATGGCGTAGTTTAGTTTCCAGACCGGTGGGTGGAGGGACGGTGCCCGGGGGACGGTGGTTTATGTTTATAGTCGTTGGTAGGGTGACCGGACGAGAGACCCTCCTATTCCCTACAATGGGGCTGACACGAGTTTTTTGAGAGTGAATTTTGAAATCTAAGGCTCAGTTAGTGATAAGTTGTACAAATTCATCTTAATTGTGCAACAGTTGTGCATATTTATGTCTATGAACAAGTTAATGGCAACAAAATCTTGAAGTTTACTAACACACTTTGTCAACAAACGTCGGAAGGGACGCCATCTTGGAAGTTGTCTACTCGCACGCGAACGGCCGCTCTGAGAGATCGCGTGAACGGAAATAGTTGTATTTCACAGTGAATGTTGTGAAGACTAGGAGGTGAAAATGAGTGCAAAAATTTCTCCAAAACGTCTTTTTTCTTCCGAGAAACTGCTGACGAATTTTTTACTATGAAACGTCTATGACTTTTGGCATCGTTTTCCAAGAAGGGAAGGAATGGCCATGTGGGCAAATTGTACCTTAGATATGTTTCTACTTGTTCTGTGTTCTAAAAAGACCCAGCTATGCAGAGCAAATTAGCGCTTACGGTTTTCCCAAAGCAGGAAGTAAGGTTCGCAATAGTGCTGTATTCGAACAACGTGCTTTTTCACCCGTGCGCACCTGTCATTGACCGGAAACAATGGCCTGTATCCATGATACTGGAAACACAAAGTTCAGCGTGAGGACAATCTGCCATTTTCTTTCAGTGGACATATCAACCTATACAATATTCTCACAGAAATAATTTGGAAACGATAAATGCACCTTTCATCGGACTCATTATTGTACAGTTAGTCATTTTTGAGCCATTTTAACCATATTGGGTCTGATTTTTGGTCACACTGTCTCATTATTCCTCATCACAATATTCTCAGGGAAAGAATTTGGACTTTATACCAACACTCTCAACAGGTGTCATCAAGATTTTGACAAAAGATGTCAGTTTTAAAAATTGTCCGGTCACCCTATCGTTGGTCTGAGTCGCAGGCACTGTAAGTTCGCTACGTATGTTACTGATAGAGACTGTGTGTCGAGTAATGCTTATACTTTCGAGCGTATGACTGAGAGAGAATGAAAGTATCCTGGTCTTGTACAATTAAAAGTCATGTCTCGGCACAGTAGTCGAATAAATTCGCTTTTTTTGAGTGACAGCGACACGGATCCGGAGGCACGGCTACGTGAAGCTGGCTGAACCTGGAAGACAGGTACTGGCATTGGCTTGCGCAGCGAAGGTTTACGTGCCTGTGGACGCCAGTACGTCAGTCCACGATGCAGATCTGAATTTCTCCGAAGCTACAATTCCCCTCTGCTCCCTTTTAGAAATAACAATGCCTGACATCTAAATTCTAAAATGCATGGCTCGAAAATTCCTATCACCGGACGCCCGATACAAGTGGAATTTTTGTGTGGGCAAGTGAAAAATAGAGTTCCGTCGCCCGTTGGATAAGTTGTTTTATAACCCTCAGAGCGCCAAAGTCAATTTTTGTCACCACTGAAATTTTTTTTTCAAATTTTTGGTCAAAATTTTGATAAAAAAATTCAGTCAAAGAAATGCGATGTTCATTTGTAAAAAAAAATATCAAAAAGATTTCATAAAAGTTCATAAAATTTTCAAAATGTTGCATTTAAATTTTGATGGGAACAATTATAGCACTCAGAGTTATTTTACAACATGCCCCATTTGCAGTTTGTGCACGTGTCGCCCAAAACCCATTAGGCCCACTGGTACATTGTGCACAGACAGGACATCCAGTACATTGTAGACATGACACAAACACCAGTTACCGACATTTTAGATACAATTTCTGTTGCTTGCGTGTTTCACAATCTTTGTAAACACTTTTCCGACCACACACACAGCATCGTCAAGGAAAAGGGGTTGATCTCATTATTCACAGTGAGAAATCAGAAGATTATGATTATCAGAACTATGTAGCAAGAATTTTGAAATATGGACCGAGCTGTTCTGTGTACAGATGAAATTTGCTTCAGTTCAGCAAGCGATCTCCGTGTGTACAGATCATGGAGCATTGTGGGTAGCCTCACTTACTGTGCAGCTCCAGCAAATGTAGGGGCCGTTTTAATTGTGGTTTGGTTCCTTCCCTAATGTTTGACTCCCGCGGTCACACCGTCAAAATGGTCCATATCACAGGATGCTGCAGTTCTGCAGCCCACAGCTTTCCTCGCCGATGTTGTCAGTGTACATGTGTAGCTAGAAAGGTGGTCCCATACACATAACATTGTTGTTGAGGGAAAAGCAGGCTACAATTATTGCGGCTACAAAATACACAACAATCTATTTCACTTCTGCCTTTAGTTTTGTTTTTTTTTTAAATAAGTTGATTGCTATCATAAGTTATGAGACGTACACAATATTGGCCCAGGCAGTGAGCCCAATCTGATGAAAATCAGATATAGAGTACGGCGACGTATATACTTTGGCGGTATTCTGCTGAATACCGCCTAAGTATAGACATTACCGTATCTGATTTTAAACAGATTGGCCCCAGTCCAACTCTGGAATATGCGTTAAAGGCAACATAACTTTCTGTAAGAAATTAAAATTACCAAAAATGTAAAAAAAAAATGAGCGACTTTGTACCTTTAATGCAGGAAGGTGCTCATGCCCAAATTATTTTACACATCTTTGATGAGAGTTACATACATGTTTACTTCATAGCTTATATGATTGATGATCTATATTCAGTAGGTATTCTAGGTGTTAAAAATAGAAACTCTTGAATTAGCCAGATAATTTGCAAGTTAATTTTAAGGTATTTTCCCTCCTTTTCAGCTTTTGAATGACCCAATGAAAGATAGAGTCAGGGACACACCAAGGCAGCAAAAAACAAAAGTCTGCACATCAGTATCAGACAGTCAGTGTGATTCTGTTGTGTCAGTACAGGTCCATAGTATTCAGAGCAAGTCTACTGTATCTGTGCAAGATGATACTAGTCAGGGCAAGTCAGCTGTGTCTGTGCAGGACAATACTGTATCTCGTGGTACACAGATTAGTCATAGACCATATAGGAGAAGTAAAGGTAGAATAGATCACTGTTGTCACCTATATGTCAACCTCAATTATATTATACAGTATTATAATTAGACAGCTCTTGCTCACCAGCTCATAGAGTTCGATCTAGTCACTACATTATGATTTTTGTAAATTAGCTGAAGTTATAGGCTCATATGTGTTATCTAATTATTAATTGATAACTGTTTTTTATTTAGGAACACAGGTGACAAAATCTATGACATCAGTAGGAGTGCAGTGTACACTGATAGGAGATGATTCTAGCCTGGTTGCTGAAACAGATCACCTACATGTACAATGTGATGATGATTCTCCAGATGAGGACAGCACCTATGATGTAAATGATGGTGATTATATGCCAGACACTGAGGAACCACAAGAACACACAAAAGGAACACCTCCACAGTAAGTGATGCCTCATGTACACAGGATATTAATATTTACCCTTTGAAGTCAATTTTTTCACCTTGTTAAAACATGTGTAACCAATGAAATGTGATGTCCATTCAGTCAATTTTTTTTTAAATCTGAAAATTTAATATTATGTATATACAGTACCAATCAAAACAGTGTGTGTTTTCCAGTAATCCGACCTACCCGAGTTACACTCTGACCCAAACTTTGACATTTGAAAGAAAATCCAACTAGATTATAAGTTCAAAAATTGAAATCAAGCAAAATTTCCAATATTTTTTGCAATTCCAAGATGATGATCCTGTCTCATTGCAGACTTACTCTTTGTATCATAATTCGATGTATTGTCTTTCATAATATTGAAAAATTGAAAAAAGTTCGGACCTACCGACCATATAAAGTGCATGTCACGGGAAACACACATTTTTTCCCTTGGCCCTAAGTCAAAGTAAATTTTCCAATCTCATTCTGTGCGAGCTTTTGGGCATTGTGAGCCATATGCAATATTAAATATTGGTAGCTTGAAGTTTTTGTGTTCAATAAATTTCATTATATTGTTGAACTATTTTCGTTTTCTCAGTAATCATTTAGTGGTGCCTTTCATTTCAGCAACTATGACAAGATAATTGTTCTTTTGGGTGATCTTGAAAATATGTATATTGTGTCTCTCCATAGGCCAAAACCAAAGACTTCCCAGCCACCAGAAGAAGAGAGGAAGTTTATTGTATTTGAGTCTCAACTTCTTGACCTGTTTAGAAATTGCCCTGTATGTTCTGAGACTACTGAAGGAGTCATTACTCAAATTTCAGGTACAGTTGTTCACATTGAGCAACTGTGTACAGTCTGTTTCTTTGCTAGGGACTGGGCAAGCCAGCCGTACATTGGGCAAATGCCTGTTGGCAATCTTATGTTATCTGCAGGCATATTGTTCAGTGGCTCACTACCATCTCAAAGTCTTAGAATCTTCAGAATTTTGAATATTTCATGTATCAGCCTCAGCACATTCTTCAGACATCAACAGAAATATCTGATGCCAACCATCATCAATCACTGGCAGCTGGAACAGTCTATGATGTTTGACCTGCTACGTTTGGAGAGTGAGGGTGTTATTCTAGCTGGGGATGGACGATCAGACAGCCCTGGACACTGTGCCAAATATGGCAGTTACACTGTCATTGAACAGAGACTGAATAAGGTAGTCGACATCCAGTTAGTGCAGGTAATGACATATCTATTTGATGTAGAATTGGAGTGTTTGATGTGCAACAATGTTAGTTTCTGTTAATAGCTAGACCATGCATTTTTTCCGCTCAATCATTAGTTGTTATAATTCAATTCTCACTCTGTACATGGTCACAACTCCAAAGTTTACCATGATATGAATTTTTGTATAAAATAATGGAAATAATAATGCATTATGTCCATGTACAGCGTGTGAGATGAGATGTGACAACCAGAGATGGAGTTCATTTCAGTGAGCAGAACAAAATAAATTAGTATTTCAAAAGTAAGTAAACCATCCAAAATAGTGTAAAAATGAGCGACTTTGTGTCTTCAATGTGATATCGTATAAGAGACAAAAAATCAGTTGTACTGATGAAATTGAAGAAATTTAAAGAAAATTAATGAAAATATAAGCTGAACGTTGGCCCAGGTCAGGTGCCTGATCATGTACATGTACATGTACACTTATTGATCTCAAACACTCTGACTCAATCAGACGTATGTTTTTTTACCAGAGCAATGAGGTAAGAAACTCAACGTGGTGTGAGTTTGAAGGCCTGAAGAGAACTGTATCACATTTTGATGAAGAAGACCTGGTCATTGATAAACTGATTACTGACAGACACAGACAGAATGCAAAATGGCTGCGTGAGGAGTGTCCTGAGATACTTCATCTGTATGACCTGTGGCATGTTTCTAAAGGTAGAGTAATAACAATCACGTTATACTTCTCCACTATTATATGAAGTATTTGTGTAGGAAAATGCCTCTATTTATATTACCATGCCCTGTTCATTGCGTTTTAATTGGTCGAGCTGAACCAGGTGACTGCTCACAAATACACAGTAATGATTTGTTTTCATGCCCGTGAATATGAATGATATTGGAAACACAGAAACTTTACGGCTAAAACAAAAATTGTGATTTGGACAAAGATCATAATCAACCACCAAAAAAAATGAATTTGTGGGCCAAGTTTAGATGCTTTTTTACAAAAAAAATCTCAAAATTTTTGCAGCGCGCACACTACTCACTTACAGGTCCTGGGGCCCCGTTGTCGTTCGCATGGGAAATTTTCATAAATTTTGACGGTTTTTCGGGGTTCGTTGGTAATAGAATTGAAATAAACTCCGCGCTGACGATGAACGTTTATTTATGGGCAGGGATGAGAGGAAAGCCAAATTAACGGGCTCGACAAGTCTCGCCCATTAATTTTGGCTTTCCTCTCACCCTTGCCCATAAATAAATGTTAATGGTCAGCACGAAGTCTGTTATTTCTATAATAAAATATACAATTTGAGTCTAAAATGCAATAAATAAACTTATTTTGTTGTTTGTAGCCATTGGCAAGAAGATTAATAATCTTGCACAGCTCAAGGACTGTGAGGACATTGCTTTGTGGAAGGCATCCATCATAAACCACTTGTACTGGTCAGCTGCCAGCACACCTGATGCAGATGGTGCACTTATAGTGGCAAAGTGGCAGTCTGTCCTGTATCATCTACAGAACTATCATACAGAACTACCTAACCCACTGTTTACACAATGTGTTCATGGCCCTATAGATGAAGAACAAAGAAATAAACTTTGGTTGACACCAAGTAAGTCAAAAGGTCGATAGGCTATGATATTAGCCCTTTGAACACCAAACTCAAATTTTGTGCAATTTAAAAAATTATAAGATTTTTCCAGGTCGATTTTTTTAGTCCCCACGGAAACCGTCCGGGGGCACTTATAGGTTTGGTCATGTCCTTGCGTGCGTCCGTTCATTCACGCAGATATCTCAGAGATGCCTAAAGCGATTTCATTCAAGCTTGGTACAAGGATTACTTCATATGTCATACACATGCACGTCAATTTGTTTTCTGATACGATCCAATATGGCCGCCAGGCGGCAATTTTTTAACGATTTTTTACATGTACAGAGCCATAACTCAGACATGTTTCAATCAATTTCATTCAAAGTTGGTACAAGGACATTGACCAATGTCATAGATATGCACGTCAATTTGTTTTGGTGATACGATCAAATAAGGCCGCCAGGCGGCCACTTTGTTACGATTTTTTCATGTACAGAGCCATAACTCAGGCATATCTCAACCGATTTTATTCCAACTTGGTACAAGGACATTGACCTATGTCATATATGCATGTAAATTTGTTTTGTGATACGATCCAATATGGCCGCCAGGCGGCCATTTTATTATGATTTTTTCATGTACAGCGCCATAACTCAGACATGTTTCAACCGATTTTATTCAAAGTTGGTACAAGGACATTGACCAATGTCATAGATATGCACGTCAATTTGTTTTGTGATGTGATCCAATATGGCTGCTGTGCGGCCATTTTGTTACAATTTTTTCGTGTACAGAGCAATAATTCAGGCATATCTCAACCGATATTATTCAAAGTTGGTACAAGGAATTGACCAATGTCATACATATGCACATTGATTTGTTTTTTGATACGATCCAATATGGCCGCCGCTCAGCCATTTTTTACGAAACCATACGTGGACCATAACTCAGACATCCACAAGCATATTTATTCAAAGTTGGTACAAGGACATTGACTTATAGTATACATATGTACATCGATTTGTTTTTTTCATATGGTCTGATATTGCTACATGGTGGCAACTTTGTTATCTGGCAAGTCTCAACTGATTTTATTCAAAGTTTGTACCTGGACATTGACTTATGTCATACATATACGTGTTGATTTTGTAAACAGTGAGATCAAATATCACTGCATGGCGACGATTTTGTTACGATTTTCTCATGTACTGAGCCATAACTCAGACGTATTTCAACCAGTATCAGTCAAAGTTTGTACAAGGACATTGACCTATTTCATACATGCTTGTCAAATTGTTTCACGTCATGTAGAAGTATCATGTCAATTATTGAAGTTTCATAATTAGGCTGATGTGTCAAGAAATACTGCATCAAATTTTATGAAACTTAGTACAGATGTTAAGCTCACATTGATTTAACAGTGAAAAAGACATTTATCTCTGTCATTTTAATTAATTTAGTAATTGCATATGTAATGAACTTTCCTAATTAGAGTGATAAATACAATGTCAAATTTGATGAAACTTGATACGGATGTTGGACTCATAGTGTTGTAAATACTGCATTAAACTTTATGAAATATGGTACCGGTGAAGTGCTCTTTGGTGTTGACGGTTGCTCTGACATTCACAATCACTTGCTACTATTAGCCAAAAGACACATCTATGCCATGAAAATGAAACAGAGTAAACCACACTTTGCAGCTTTTATGTTGCAAGTGAAATTCAACTACCATCTAGAGTACGAAATAGCTCTGGAAAAAGACAAACTAGAGAGACATTGCAGCAAATGGATTTCAATTTTACACAAAATTGTAGATAACTAAGCACTGTACTTCATTTTAATTTAAGTTCATGTTACTAAAGAAAATGTTACCAATAAAACAATTTAAATACAAAAAAAAATAAAAAAATATGGTACCGGTGATAATCTATTAGTGTTAGGATAGTATGAAAAATGTTTTGCAACATCCTGTAAACTTATTCCCAGTTTACTCATTTAATGACCTTTAGGATAGTGGCCTACATTGGTTTTATGTTTTCATCACTATGGAACTCATTCTTGGCCATTGAGTGCCATCTGTATCAAAGTATTTTTATCACAGACCTAATAAAGAGGACTCTATCCTCTCTGAGGACCTGTAATCAAAGTACCATTAACAAGTGGGACTGTGTCATCAACGATGACTTGTTTGCCAAAATTTTGGTAAAAAATGCAGCCAATGAAAAGTGATGTCCATTCTGTTAAAAAATTGGTAATAATTTACAGAAACATTCACAAAAATTAGTAAAATGTTGCATGTTTATACAGACTGCTAACATACATACTGTCAGCATTGATATTGTTGAAATTGATGATTTT
This sequence comes from Ptychodera flava, assembly GCF_041260155.1. Lineage (NCBI taxonomy): Eukaryota > Metazoa > Hemichordata > Enteropneusta > Ptychoderidae > Ptychodera > Ptychodera flava. Next base: position 427,011 of record NW_027248354.1, on the reverse strand, counting down.
AATGCATTTCCAGATTCAAAGGCATCAGTGAAGCTAGAAGCAATTGTAATGGATAAGAGGTTACTGAAGGACATTGCAAAGTTATCTCCACAATTTCAAACTTCAGGCTTGGAGGCATTTCATAGCCTTGTCCTCATGTTTGCTCCAAAGCATACTGGATTTTCCTACATTGGGATGATGTGCAGGTACTTGAAAGAACATTCATACTTTCTTTTTTGCATCACTCAAGCCAGTACATGCATGATAAGAGTGTGTGAAAACATCCCTTTGAAGGTGCTGCAAAATCAATTAAATGACGACTCCATGTAAAAGTTACCTCAACTGGTATTTAAAGGGGTGGGTGGGCAAGTGTGATTTTAACATCCATGTCTCCTTAGAAAGCGGTTATAAAATACATGTCATTTTGGCCAACCACAATTTACGCGTTTTCACAAAAATCCATGAGAAAAAAAATACTTCCTTAGGGCTTCATAGTGTTTGGGGGGAAAGCTGCAAAGCTAAGTGGAGCTTTGTATCAAATGATTAGAGCAAACCACTGTTGTTACAGGTATTCATATAAACAATATATATGCAGTCAACAGTTAAAGTGTTAAAGGGTCAACAGAGCTTGATGAACCTGTAGCGACAGTGGTTTGCTCTAAAGCTCCACTTCGCTTTGGAGCGTGCCGCACACACACTGAAGCTCTAAAGGAAGTAGTTTCTTATCCTAGATATTTGTGCAATCACGTAACTTGTGGTTGGTCAAAATGACTTGTATATAATAACCGCCCCTAAGGAGACATGGATGATAAATCACGCTTGTCCACCCCTCCCTTTAATATATGTATGTGCATTGCTCACATTCTTTGCCACCGGAAGTGGGAATAAAGAGTGTGCGATAAATTGTTTTTCTCCTGGTCTACGGTATCACAGATCTCTTATTGGATGATGCATAGTAAAAACCTAACCTGCATAAGAGCATCTAGTGTTCAAACTGTATATGGACCACTGCTTTCAAGTATAGGATGACAGTTCTGTGTATTTGATGTTTTAGTCAGACAATACTTCTAGCATGATTTAACATAGTCATATGAAAAACAATCTCACAAACCAAGGACCTAGGACAAGATTTTTCACAGGGGGACCTTATTCTAGGACAAGATTTTTCACAGGGGGACCTTATTCTAGGTTCCCGAGGTGTGCGATTCTATTAATCTCAATTGGAAACTCCTCATGATATGGGTAAAAATTAATATTACACGAAAACAATTTTGTGGATAATGCTTGAAGTATACACTGACAACAATTATGAAATTAGTGTCGTAAAATCACACATTATCATTTTGACTGGTATTTTAGGCTGTATCTAGCTGGACTACACTACAATGAAAACAGTGATAGATTGCAGGCCGTAGACAAAGATGGAGAGTACCAATACGATATCCGGTTTCCCAAGTTTAAGAAGGGTGGTCATACTGTTCGTGTGATAAAGACCAAGCCAACATATGGTAAGAAATCATTTTGTGTGTGCATATAACTAGTTTGTAAAATGTACATCTGCCACATTTGTTACAAGAATACCAGGGGTATTCTTGTGACAGATCATTGGACTAGATACCTGTATGATTCAAATTTATCAATGCCTTGACCTTTTTGAAGACTTCGAACCACCAGTAAAGGAGAAGAAAACTCATGCCAAAAAATAGAGAAATTAGCGTCAAAAATACTAATTTGCGTATTTCATCATAACTTTAACATATATGATTAGGGTAATCCTTTGGTACCTCTACTCCAAATATTAAGGGAACGGTACTGGCCGATTTGAAAAAAAAAGCTTGGAATAAAAATTTGATGACGATGTCACACATTCACTTATTAGATAAGCTCTGCGTCGCTAAGAGCAAAGCTAAAAACAGTGACAAATCGCTAACAAAATACGTGTTAAACTACAATACAAAATTATCTAAGATTTGGTAGTAGGCCATGATCAACTTATGTTGCTGGAGCGTAAGCCTTCAAATACATGAAGTCTCCTTTATCAGATGCAAGGGTGGAATGAAGAATGGAAGCAGAAGGCGACAGAAAATTCAGAGTGAAAATTTCAGAGAGAATCGGAAATTCAGAGTGTACATTTTTCACTCTGAATTTTATGTCGCTTTCTGCTTTAATTTACACCTTGTGCATCATCGGAATTGACGTAAAGTTACAACTCTGATGACATGTTCTATATAAGAATATAAGAACCCAAAATCTCACATAAGTCCCTGTTTACTTTCCGTCATACCTTTGTGGCCATGTGTTACTTGCATGTTGCCCTGGGACTGAACGATGCAGGGTACTGTTTACACTTGTATGTGGGCTAGCTGATACACCTGGTTGGCTTTGTACTGGTTGTACTGATTTGCTGTGTTTTGATGTGATTGCATCACGTTGTTGCCCGGGGCGGTACTAGCAGCAGTCTGCACTGCTTGTGGTGCCGGGTTTGGAACAACAGCTGGGCTATTCAACAGACTGCCACCACCACTGCTCACAGGGTGCACCTGTTGGTTGGGTTGATTTAAGACTGTTGTTTGCTGACTGGAAACCTGCGGGTTGCTTGTTGTGTGTTGGTTGTGTTGGGAGTAGAAGTAAGCGGTTGTCCCTGCTCGTTCAACACAGTACATAAACTATGATCATAATGTAATGTTTTGTTTTGTGGTTGATGTGCAGCATGTGATCTACCAGTTGCTGGTGTCATACTATAATTTGTTTTGCCCATAGGCGGATGACGTACACTAGGATTCATTGCTGGGGTGGACAACTGGTGATCTGACTTAGTGGTTTGCATAGGCACCCCATCTTCTACACAATATTGAAGTGGTTGGTTCACCCCAGTACCGGGCACTAGACTGTGTGCCATGATGCAAAACTAATACAAAGATAGATACACAATATAGTAGCATAAAAAACCTAACAGTGTGCAAGAAAAAGAAAAGCCTTTCTACACAGTAATACTAATATTAATTAAATACTAGGAGCAAACACTGTACAACATCTCCAGATACACAGAGACAAGCATGTATTGTACTCTGTAAAATAATACACTGTGAGTACACAAAAAGAAAATTATACATCGATATTATCACACACTGGGTATGTTCAATAAATAGAACATCACACTGAATACCCCTTTGATATGAATACCATGTTACAGCACAGTGTTGCTAAGATGTAACTGTACTCTCCCTGAAATGTGATCACTGACCCAATTAAGCAACACTTTAAGTACACCTTGTTTGTTGCTAAATATTCTCACAGTATGCAAAATAAAACCAGTATTTCAAACTGTGTCATGCAAAAACGGCTGGTTTGTTCAAGTCCAAAGTTGTCTTGTAAACTTCACTGTAGTGCACAGTTATACTAAAATATGCACTGTGCATCACCAAAATGTCAATACTGAAAAGACGCTGGGTGGTTCTTATTCTGAAAAATAGCATCAAAAATAGTAACATTACTCTTGTTCCTTCAAACAGTTCAAAATTTGCAAAAAACTAAAATTCGAAAGTATGAAGCTGATACAGCGTTACATAAATTTTTTCACAATGTCTGGTTTTCAAACAGTGCACTGGTAATGTTCAAGGGCTATACAAATCACTGGCGCTTACTGTCTCTATTCACTGGCTGTACACTACACGTGATCAGCTGATCGAAGAAAATGTCCGTCTCGCGTAGACACCAATGGCAATACACGTAGTCCTCCCTATGGTTTGGTCGCTGAGTTGCTTGGCAAAACACACTCCTAATCGACGACAAACACCCTCGAACTCCCATCAAACGTTCGCCGGATACGGCCCTGCTGAAATTTCTACAGGCAAACTGTCCTCTGGTCCTCAGTCTCTATATCAGACACCGTACGGCAGCACCAATCACGTCGGGGTCACCAATGTGGCGCTTAGATGAGGGCATCCGTGTGGGACGGGCGTAAACTAGGGCCCTCACGCCTCCCATGGGAAGAGCGGACACAGACACACACACGCCGATAGAATTCGTTTGGTGCGCTCAACCGCCGAAGCGGCCACGGTGTCTTTATTTCCCTATGTCAAAGATAGATCAAGTCCATGTGAGTTGCCGTGTCAAAATACAACAAGTTTTAAACGTCAAAAATAACTACTCAATCCTAATAAATCTTCGCGATAAACACAATAAAAGTTGACTCTAGATCTCAAGTAACACTTTGATGCATGTTTTGATGACGGATGGCTAGGTTATAGGCTGATAAATAAACGTGTTAGAGTACTTACCTATGTCAAAGATAGATCAAGTCCATGTGAGTTGCCGTGTCAAAGGTCAAACTCGGGGACTTTCCCTTACATGTCTGACACAAGAGGGCGTTTATGACAGTTCCCATTGAGTGTAATGTATAGAGTTTTCATATGACTGAAACTATGAAAATGCATGCTTAAACAAATGAATAAAAGAAGTTATAACCAATTTTATTCAATGCAAGTAACACCTGGCCACACCTTATTAACCTATTTCTCTCAGTGTATGATAAAACAATGTTTCAGCTGATACGCTTTTTGTATATCACAATCCGGCATCATTTAATAAAGCAAAGGGTAGCGTAGACCGATGACATAAACGTTGACTGAAAATGTGTCTCGGATTTTATGTGCCTCAAATTTTCGTCAGACACTGTCAAAAATTTTAAACCATGGAGCAATCGCTGTGTAGGAGCCTATAGCATTGAATAAATACTACCGTCCGATAAAATAATTAATATCAACTGTCTTTAATGTTAAAGCGATCCTTTGACATGTTTTCACTGATACTGGTTTCATCAAAGTAGGGTACATGTTATCACTTTAAAGGCGTGTGTAACTTACTAATGGTATGTTTGTATGTATGTTATGATGTAATGTGGAATGAATCACAGTCACAGACTCAAGTTAGAGTCATCTCATTGTTTTAATATGTGTACGGTTTCTAAAGTCTTCACTTTTTTTGAAGCCAACACGAAATGTATATTTGTCAATTTGTTATTGCTTATTTGTTAACATTATCTACTTAGGTACTAGGTGACGTTTATATTTAAATCTGTGAATTAAACGTCAAAACCATAAAATCCTACACAAATTCAAATAAGGACAGATAGAGTGGTATGGTTTTGAAAAGTCACACCAAACTTTAGTAGAACACGACTTAAACGAATTTGGGAGAATTGGATCTTATAACAGTTCAAATTTGTCACAATTGTTAGGTGCCATATAGCTAAAAAGGTGAACTATTACAAATTACCTATAGAAACAAGTGCATTGCAAAAAAGGGGATAGGAAATTTAGATGAGCTTTCATTCGGTGAGTTAATCAAATTAATAGGATATAAAAGTATCCAAAATTGGTTCCAATTATCTTGTAGTCAAAAATGACGAACGCTAATATATTTTGCCAAAAACGTTAAGTTCAAAACAAGCTCAAAGATTTGTCAACACTGACACTGGTAAAACATACTCCGATTGGTGTGTCGCTACCAGAGATAGTTGAGAATTAAATCATTTCGTTGCGTATTTCAGATTAGAAGACGACGGTGTAGGTTATGTAGCGTTTTGACAACAACATCCGACAAGAGAAAAATGTATTTTATGTATTAGCTGACACACCATGATTAAATAATAGCTGCAGCGGGGCATAATTACTGCTAACAAAGTGGTCTCTGTGAAAACCATGTTATGTCAAACAATAAGATTATCGCCACGTATGACTAGGGTAACACCAGGGTAACACTTTGTTTACCATAGTGTCACCATTGTTTACATAACTATCACATGACAGGTAATTTGCATAACCTTCCAAAAATCGGTTTTCCCTGTGTTTTGTTTCAATGCTTTGAGATGTAAGGCTGAAGTTTGTGTGAGTGCAAGATGTCCTGAGGATCTTCAAAAGTATTGTTTTAAAACTTCTAAAACGATTTTTATGCCATATGAAACTTCAAGAGCGGTGTCTTCAATCCTAGTTGATTTCTTCAAAAACTGCGCTCCAAAAATATATAAAAGTCTGAAACACACTTTGGAAGCGCATTGTGACAGTTTGCATTCCAAAAAGTTTCAGTAAGATACTTTGAAGAATTGAGACAAAACATGGGTAAAAACCGATTTTCGAAAGGTTATGCAAATCACCTGTCGCGTGATAGTTATGTAAACAATGGCGACACTGTTGTTACCAAAATGTTTCCCTATAACTTGCCTTTCAGAAAATGTACAATTTACTAGGGTTCTGAGCTTATTAACCGCCAGAAAATTGTTAGATTACAAAGCTCAATTTCTTGTCTTGGAATCTTCATACAACAACAAGAATTTGAACATAACTTTTATCGTAGTTTAAGGTAAATGTAATACAAAAAGTCTCTTTCCTTCGTCATATTTCCCCGATCATTTTTTTCAAAAAACCATGAGTAAAAATCTTTGTCGAAGTGACAAAATTGACATGAACTCCATTAAATAAATCCATTTTTACGACCAGTCAATATTGTTTTGTATTTTGCATGAGCTGTCGATGAAATGGTTAATAGGAGCTAAATATGTTGGCATTTGTTATTATCAACGATCTTTTCATGTACGATATTTTGTTTGATAGCAACATTGATGGAATATTTTACTCTTACCTTATAACTAAAAAGTAAAAAAAAACCACTATAATTTCTTTGTGCAGTATATAATCAAACTTTTAATTGTACATTTTATTGAACGCATTCATTGATTTTTATGCGTACACATTGCATGTTACTTTAGTGTCAGTAATATAATATACTAATAATTTTTCTGATACGAAAAGATACTCTTTTTAAAACAAAACCTATATCCTGTCCACATTCAAATGAATATTACAAAAAATATAACTATCTATCAACACCTTGTAATTATTGTCATACCGCTTTAACCCAGTAAACCTGTCATTACTCATTCAATAAAAGATACAAATACTAGACTAAGTGTCTTGTAATTTATCTTGAAGTTCAAAAAATACAAAAGAGTCACCGTACGTCTAATTGGATATCTTTCAAAGCCCTTCGTATTGGGCCGTTTTTGCAAAAGTTTGGGTCAATCATTAACCTGTGACTATTATTACAAAAAATGTGTTTGCATCTTTTTATTTCACGGTTGTCTAACATAGGCAAAAGAATGGTGGCTGAATGGCAAAGTGCAACGTTTACTTGTCTGGCTTATTATTCAATATGCTATTTACATTAAAGGTAGATGTAAGATGTATTGCAAGTTCTGACATTTTTTTATTTATTTTGCTCCCACTTAAAAAAATGAAGAAGAGTGACAAAAAACATACATTTCCAGCGAAAAGACAACCCCTCTTTTGTTTTCTCCGTTTGCAAGTTATACTGACCCTCTTACGAGTATATCCATTTTCAAAATGCCTTGTTATTTCATAAATTGATAGACAAATATATTATTTCATCTATACCTTTGTATAATTATAATTAATCCATAATGTAAGCAGTTCGGAAACTTTCAAAATGTTGATAAAGCTGCAGTCAAATCTCACTGTAATTCAGATAAATAGATCAAACATCGGTCAGTTTCAGTTTTATGTTATGCTTTATCGATGTGTATTTGGGGGGGGGGGCATGCACTGCATAACAACAGTATCGACTATCTTGAAAGTAATCAATCTGCAGGAAGATTTCTGTTTAAATAATCGAAATTGCACTCCATGTCTTTCTTCATACTAAAAGTCTGTATCATGTTTATCAAAAGTAAAGTTTTCAAAGTAACATCTTAATAATGATGCATTGCCTACGACACAAATACTAGATCAAAATACACTAAGATAGATAAATTCACTCTGTGTTCCCAGCATTATAGAGTAATACACGTGGATTCCCATGAGTCAACACGATTACGGACTTGCTGAATAAAAACAATGGATTCTTAGCGATGTTCATTGTACATGCGGCTTGCCTTTTTCGGCCTATATACAGTCAATTATCGATGCTGATGCTGTCGATATTATAAGGTTTCCACACAGTAAAAAAACAAACAAATAAAAAAACAAAAAGTTTTCGATACTCTGTCACATTTAAGAAGTCCGACAATGTCGATTTGCACCAAGGTTATGATTCTAACAAACTGGCACGAACGTAATGAGAAGATTGGATCAAAGTGACGTCATAAAGGATCTTCACATTGCATAACAAACACTAAAATAATATTATAGAACATTTTTGTGACCCTGCATCGCATGGATGAGTATTTCACGTTTTTGATTACACATTCAACAATATCCAGTCAATTTGAGACTTTTACTACTGTTATGATCTCGACCATGGTTATTGATCAGCGACAAACATTGACTAATATTCCGGCTAGTATGAAATAACGGCCGCTCTGAAACTCGGTTTCAGTTGATTTCTCTCTCTAAAGTAAATTTAATCGTTACTTAAAAGCTGTAGTTCGGAGTGTCCCTTTATCTTTACGGATATGAATGTATTAAGTAAATAATTTTAATAGTCATTTATGCGAGTAGCTTAACTAGTGCCGTTAAGCTTCGTTTCTATTGTTGGTTAAAAAGCATATCTGGTTCATATTGTAATGAGTTTAACTATATTAACTATGTGCCTGAACTGGCTAGAGCGATGAACGTACATTGACAAACATTCGCAAGAAGCTATTAGTATAGAGGATCTTTCGTTTTTACTAGATTGCTGATCTTTTTCTTCTGGCGTCCTTTGAAGACAAGTACTCCTGCAAGTAAAACACACCTATTATTATGTCACATAAAGTGTAATTTTTGAGTCATTTTATCAAAAGACAAAGTCACCTCCTAACTGAGCAGAATTGATAATAACGGTAGCAATCAAAACGACCATGGTCAGGCCAAAAAGAAAAGTGTGTTTCCGGTAACCCGACCTACCCTAGTTCAAAACCCCCGACCCTAAACTTTTTTTTGGACCTTGAAAACAAATCCCGCGAGATTGGCTGGGAAAAGTTTTAAGTCACGCGTGATTTCATGACGTCATTAAACAACAATGGCAACTGCTTGTGCAAGCGCGTTTTCCGTAACATGTGAGAAATGCGATCACGTTCAAGAAAAAATTTAAAAAGTGTGAAAGAGGCTCCCCACCTAACTATCCAAAATGTTTTGTGTCGAGTTTGTGTTTGATTCGTTTCAAAAGTGTGATCCTACATTCTTATACGATTGTTTGTGTTAATGAAAATGTTTGTTTCGCCTCGGATATTTGTAGGGAAGTTCGGATTAGTGTGACGGTAATGTTTTGTTTGTGTGCCGAAAGCTTATGGCGATTGTAAAAAGTGTGAAAGAGGCTCTCCACCTAACTATCCAAAATGTTTTTGTGTCGAGTTTGTGTTTGATTCGTTTTAAAAAATGTGTTCCTACATTCTTATCCGATTGTTTGTGTTAAAGAAAATGTTTGTTTCGCCTCGGATATTTGAGGGGAAGTTTGGATTAGTGTGTACGATAATGTTTTGTTTGTGTGGGGAAAGTTTTTGGCGAGACGCAGCCGGACCTATGGTGTTACAAAGTTGATAGAGTGGCCCTTTGACGCTTGCGTTTCGAAACCCGAGTGTGGTTTTTCATCTGTCGCAATGTAGATTCTTCCTTAGTTTGTGTTTGTGAAAATTTATTTTAGTGTATTTTAGTGGTCTTGCTCTTCAAATAGCGAGGCAAGAATATCAATGTTTGGGTCTCGTTGTGAGTCCGTTTGGTGGTCTGGTTTGTTGTGGTTTTTTTGGGTTTCATTACTTCTGTAAATTTTGTTTTGACTAGTGTGTCTTTTAGGTTTTTCTTTCTCTTGTAAGCAATGATTGGTGATTCTGGAAATAGATTCCTTAGTGTTGAGTCCTTCTCCAGTTCAGCCCAATGTTTCAAAAGACTTCCCTTAAGATATTTAGTTTTTATGTAAGGGCTGTATGTTGTACATACTGAAGATGAGTTTGTTTGTTGCTTCTTTACGTGTACTTGTACAGTTTGTTAGTGTATTACGAATACTGTGGTTTATTTTTTTGTTACATTCGTGATTTCATTGTTTTTGTATTCTCTGTCAAGTAGTTTGTTTCTAAAGAAAGCGACTTTTAGTAAAGTCGTCATTGTTGTTACAAGTGCGAGCGTATCTAAGGATTTCATCTTTGATAAAGCCATTAAATGTTGCTGTCGGGTGACACGATTCTCTATGTAGAAATTGGAATGTGTCTGTTGATTTAGTATGTGTTTTGATGTCGAGGATATTTTCTTTGTGGTACTATCTTGCACCATTGAAAACTACTACATCTAGTAATGAAATTTCTTGTGTTGAGTTTTCGTATGAAAACTTAAACGTTGGGTGCATTGTTGATTTTTGAATGAAGTTAGTGAGTTCGGTTTGTGTTCCCAGAAAGATTGCAAAGACATGATCTCTGAATCTTTTCCAGAAGTGAATGTTGTTGTGGTTTTTTACAATTATTTTCTTTTCAAGTTCATGAAAAGCAATGTCTGCTATCCAAGGCGAGGAATTCGATCCCATGCTACAGCCGCGGGTTTGGCAGAAATATTGCTTGTTAAATTTAAAACTGTCCTGTTTTGGAATTAGTGAAAGCATTTCTATTAAGTCTAGGGTGGTTTTTTGATGCCGTAATTTGTTTGAAGCGAGGTTTGTGAGTTTAATGTTTCACTGACTAGCCGGATCGCTTCGTTGTGAATTGTGTTTGTGTACATCGACACCAAGTCGAGTTTTACAAGAAATGCATGTTGGGGAATTTTTTTTTCTATTTCTTATATGAAGTTTTGTTGTGTCTTTTATATATGACGGTTGTTGCTGGACCAGTGGTTTTATGAAGTAATCCAGGAATTCTGAAATTCTGTTAGTGGGACTGGAGCAGCACTAATTATTGGTCTCCCTGCAAACGTTGAGTTTTCAGGCGGCGGTTTGTGAATTTTAGGCAATAAGTACCATTGCGGGGTACGGATTTTTATGTTTTGTGGATCGAGATACTTATAAGTATCATGGTCGATGTGTTTGTTCTCGTACATTTTGCTTAATAGTTCGTGTACTTTGTTTACTGTTTGTTCTGTGTCGTCACTGTCTAGTTGTGTATAATACTGAGTGTTGCGTAATTGTCTTTCGCATTTGTGTATGTAATCTTTTGTGTTGACAATGACGATGCCTCGACCCTTGACGAAGGGTATTAAAATTTCCCCATTTTCTTTTTTGCAGAGAAAAAAAATTACCAATTTTTTCCTGCCTACCTACCCTATTTCTGAAGAGCATGTTACACGAAACACAAAATATTTTTTGGCCTCATCATGATTGTTATCTCCATGATCATCATGACCATCGTTGTCGGCGTTGTCATTGTGGTATTTTTGTACATCTATGCTAACGCTGCTATTGCTGGCAAATACGTTGATTGTATTGTGTAGATCTCCAGCACAGCATCATAATAATAGGAAGTAGAGCTGTCATACCTCGCAATTCCCACTTATGTTCATCAACTCCTGATGGATAGATTGAACAGAGGGGCGTAAACCTGGACGCCATTTCCAACATGACACCATAATTCCATACCTGTTTAAGTAATACGCATCATATTAAGTTTGTACAGTAAATATGTTTATCAGGAGCAACATGCAAATGTTAACAAAAATATAAAATTATTCAGTTCCTTACATGCTGTCTTCACAGCAATCTGGGCTGACCATACGATGTCCTTTCTCCAGCAATTCTAGAAGACCACTTTTGGGCGTATTTTTGTAAGGATGTCGACCTAACATGAAGAAATAAAAACAAAATAAAAAACGGTATGCGTTTGCCGTCGCAGAGGGTTTTTCGGTGTAGTTTTGAACCAAGGTAGACGTGGTAGCATTTAAAGACTGTGCATCCTACTTGGCTTTCTTTGTCACTGACGGTATCTGTTATAAAAATAGACAGCCTCTGCAATATGGCATTTCCAAATCTTTGATATAAATGCGTTTTAGATATGCTAACCATTGTCATTCATTTAATGGATTTTAATATTGTTCTTGATATGGTCGGTAGCTATAAACGTCTTCAATACCTCAATATGCAGGCCTTATCTACTTTTATGGCAACGGAAGTGTTCTCAGATCCCCTTACGAAAAAAATAAGGGTGAATAAATCGCCTGTAGCGTCCGCAAATTTATCTTACTGGTGTCACAGTAAGCAGCGCTATGCCTAACTTTACAAACTACCACAAACTATCGGACCGGGTTAATTATTACATAACGAACCAAAGAAACAATTTTATATTCAGAATGCAACCACGTGATTCCTTTAATCGTTTCATACCAAGAGAAAATATCTCCCAAAGAACCACGCCAAACGACCAGACATCTGTCATCAACGTGAATTTTTTGTGCAGCAGCGATTCAGGTGCCATCCACTGATACTGGATTTCCTAGATGAGAAAAATGAAAAGACTGAGCGTAGCCATGAACTCACTCGCATTTTCAATTGGTTGACAGCACTTTCACACTGTAAAAATAGTGGACGCCAGACGCGTCATTACGCGCTCAAAATGTACATGTCGATGTTCAAATTTGAACGGCCAGAGTTCATTTTGTTAACGCTTTTGTTAATATTATTAACAATGATGATCTAAACCTGAATACTATGTGTTAAGAACCATCTCCCTCAAGTGTTCAAAAACTCAGCATCACAGACATTTTGCCATACTGTGAAACAATTAACAATCTTTTATGTTTTTTTACTTTACTACTGCCTCGTTGTCCGGCAAAAGTACACGGATTTTGGTGTAACGAATTTCACACTAAGTGAAAAATATCTCCTGTCTACAATTGCTGAAAGCATGTTTTTTTCTAAAAAAGGAAGTATACAAAATAATTTTACACGTTTATTACGGGGTAAATTTTGTAAATTTGACCAGAAAACCAGAAAACCACCATGAACGTTTTAATTTTAACATCGGCGTGCAAGAGGCGTTATACTTCTAAACACTTGGTGTTCAAGTTTGGTACCTGTTCCTTTCCATGATGCATCAAAACGGAAGTTGCGACATATTTCTTGTAAGTGCACCCTGAAGTCGTGATCGTGCGGAAGCAACAACAGAAAGGGTAAGTTTTCTCTCCAAAATAGTAAAAGGTATTTGATTTTGAAACATCTGTATTATTATATTTTGAAATTTATTGTATTGTATTTTGAAATAGCTTAACTACGTGAAGAAATCTTTTTTTCTTTCAGTGGCTGGTATACCAACAACGAGCTGTAAATACGCAGTGATACTTTTGGCCATGGCATATCGATCGATCTCACTCGGGTCAAGGGTCATATCGCAACAAAACTGTAACGTTAACCCGTGAGCTAAGCGCGATCGATATGCCTTGCATAGTACCGTTGCGTAATCACAGCTAACTCATGTCTTCTAGTAGACACAATCACATATAAAACATCAATTAAACATCGTAGAGTATACAATGTATTGTTTCAGCATACGAGAGTTTGGGTTTTTTAATTTCAATCAGTTGATGACAAGAGGAAGCAAATATTTGTAACAATATTGAAAAGAGGCACGGTATGTAAATGTCTCCCCTTTTCCTTTACCTAATCAGCCCCTTGTCTTTCATTTAAAGTCTCATATCGCCATTTTACCTATTGTTGCATTATTTTCAGGACGTAAAAGTTGGGTTTAACTGGAAATCGAAGACTTGTTACAGAAGCTGGTGGTACAGATAATGAAGAAGATGAGTTTACAGTAGCTGTCTGGAAACAAGCTTGAGAACCTCAGTTTGTCTCTAATGTAGATTTAAACTTCCAAGGGTCAGTAAATGAATTTTGATAAGTTTCTGTATTTTTTTCTGAATTAGTCTAAGCTTTGTTAGCACGCTATAATCAACTAAATGTTGTCGGAGAATAAGATTTCAAGACGTGTAGTCAGCCTGCACGAATCCTTAATATTTGGATTGCAGGTCCCCATGGATTACCCTAATAAGATATGTTCAAATTATGATGAAATGTGCAAATTTATATTTTTAGGCTTATTTTGCTATTTTTGGCAAAAATCTTCTTCTCTTTTACTGAAGTCTTCAATATTTTGTTAACATGTCCCTGAGGATGACTTTAGTCGAATTGTGCTAGCTGTGATGAAATATTCAATTTTTATATTTCATGGCAATTTTTTTCACTTTTGATCCAAAAATCTTTAAATTAACTTCTTCGAAACTGCTTATGGAACAGCTTATGGAACAGCTTTGATATTAAGGACATAGATCTCTACTGATAGCCTTTTTCAGATTGTTCAAATTATGCAGATATTTGCAACTTTGTATTTTTAAGATATAATAAAAAAACATTTCAGACATTTTAAGACATTGGGGATTACCAGAATGTGATATATTGAAGCTATGATGAAATCTACATTTTTTATTTTAAGGGTGATTTGAACATTTTTGGTAAAAATTGTATAAAAATTAATAGCAGGGTACACCAGAATTCGAAAGGTCTTTACGAATATGTTTTTAATTTCGGAGAAGTAGAGTTTTGAAATGTTACCGATTTATTTCAGGGTATATTTAAAGATATTACAAACAAACAAACACACGTTTTTGTTTATGAAGGACTTTGTTGGAAAAAGAATAGGATTTATCCTGCCAAGGACCCACTTAACCCACTTCCTGCATGTTTTGCCTTACTGTGACACTTTGACAACTTGACATGCTGTTTATTTTAGTGTGGACAACTATATACCATGTGCACTAGAGAAGCCTTTACTAACTTTTTTCTTCAAAATTTACAATTGTCTATACAAGAGGAAATGTTTTAAGAAACCATCTTACAAATATGGAGTATGCATTTCATACATATAAGCGTTTTCAACACAATAAGTAAGCCAAATTTTGAGCTTTTTCAGATGAGTTTTTGTACGTTTTAAACCAGTGTGAACATAAAACGTAATATACAATATTTAAGTAAAACCGGTTTTGCCATAACTTTGTTCATATTTTCTAAAACGATCAACAGTGATTATGTGGATTTTTTACTGCTTATGTTTTTGATAAGAGGGTGTTAACCCCGTTGGTATTTTCCTCTGACAAATTTTACATATAAAATGTCAATGCTTATTTTCCAATTTTAAAGTAAATTATTGTATTTTACTCTAGAAATGTTTTGTGTATTTTTATAATAAAATAATTTCACTGTATATCCGTGGTCTGCAATGTTATTTGAAGGCTTGAACACCCCTCAACGCCCAAAATTAAAGGTGTTCAACAAGCGCACATCATGTGTTCTAACCTTTAACACATGTATCTTGGAACGGCGTCGTTGCGTTCAAAAAGTGTAACAGCCCTTTGAACGAGTAAATGACTTCAATTTTTGAACAAATTTCATGTGCAACGTGTGTTCAGATATGGAACACTATGGTGTTCAATATAGTGTATGTTGAACACGTAGCGTCCAAAATCTGCACACGCGTGTTCAAAATTGAACGTTGGTTGAACACGTAGTGTTAAATTTCTAAATGTCTAGACGCGTTCAAAAAGTGTTACAAAAAGGCATTTAATTGGTGGTCAATCCTGGAATACTTAACTTTACAGTGCATGACTTTACGTTACACAGTTAAATCAAATTTTGACTATGAATAGTATATTTTCTTCTGCCATGTGTGAATTCAAATGCGTGCTGTTGAACAAATTGTGTACCTTCCTTCGAATGTAAACAGTTTTTGCTTTCGTGGTTAAATTTTCCGCAAGTATCGTAATTGTATGTATCCAATGGTGCAAGTATAAACATGTCTAAAATTTACCTTTACAGCTTGTGCATGCACAATATATTACATAAGTCGATTCTAAAACACAATATTAACTTAATATTTAGCTGAAGTGAATAACTTTTAGAATGGTCAAACAAGATTTGAAGTATTCAAATTAATAATGAAGATTTTGAATAATTGAAATTGTTACAGCACAGTATATTGATATTATAAATCGTGATAAACATTTAATGAACATCTAAAAGCTTGCTAATAATGGCTAATAAAACTATTCAGTACAATAAATAAATTAATTTTAATTCATTAATAATAAAAATAATCAATAAACTGTCACCATTTTCGTTTCACAAAACGTTTCGTCACCCATCACACCACTGGCGTAGCTGAAGTTCGATATCTTACAGATACCCCCTTCACATACCAACACATGTTTGGCAGCCAAGTACCGATGTACAATCTTTTATAAAAAAAAAAAAAGTTTCCTTAGTGATTTCAGAGTCAGCAATTAGTCTTTAATCCCAACTTCTATTATCTTCGCATAAATTTTGCGTTATAATATGTTGCTTTGTCATATTTTGTTGTTTGTTTGTTTGGTTTTTGTTTGTTTGTTCGTTTGTTTTCTTTTTCTCTACGCACGAGGGTATATTTATATTGCGTTACCATGTGGCTGAAATAAATCCTTCGTTCAAAATAAAAGACGTAGATTTTGAATGTTCACATTCCGCAAGCTTCTTGTCATTAGTATATTACCTCGTTTATTTGCAGATATTTCACACCACTAGCGATGTCTTTTGCAAATGCCAGCAATTGCCTTCTCGCACATTCATGTTGACCATGTGTTAAAAGTTGACGATTCTCTTTCAGGTATGTCTTCAAATTACCACACGATGCATATTCCATGATCATAACCATTGGCCCTACTTAAATGTGGGAAACGTAGGTTGTATTTTTTTGAACGTATCAATTTGCGCAAGAATGGTAAACTATTCCAACAACTGAAATGTCAAATCATCTTGTGTCAACATGTTTCCATCTATCAATGTCATGATCAAGTGGAAGTCCTTGTATCCGAAAATGCGATATACCAGCACATTCTTTGTCTGTATGTATCAATCTTCCCGTTTAACATGACAACTTTTCCCCACACAAATTTAGACGTGGTGGGTATGACTGATTTGAAGAAAATAAGCCATTGATATCACTTCTATTACAATTCATCAGTTTACTTTTCTCGTTAAGGCACACACACTCAAGTACGTTAATGCATGGGTGTTTGTACCTATGAAGCCCAAAAGTAATAAAATGATCAATTATCTTTAAAAACAGCCAGATTTGATTGATATTTGGCCTAATTATTGGAATTATAAATTCACGTGACCAAATTTGATATTTTCCCGCCGAAATTTACGTCTTTATTAATTTTAATATTCCAACCGTAAAAATAAATGCACTTTTCGAAACAACATCTATCATATTCTTCCAAAATACATGGCACTCATGAAACTCTATCTATACTTCTTTCTGATATTCAAAATATTCATGTAAACGTCAAAAATATCGTATTTGTTGTTTTTTTGTGAAGAAATGTTATTCAAAATTCAATATTTTGCATCTGCCACTAGTTCTAACATAAGTTCCCATCCCTTTTACATTAATTGGTCATAATATTTTAAATATTTTGATGTTTTTCGGTTGGAATATTCAGTTATTTATAATGTACAATTTTGGCGGGAAAATAACAGATTATGGTCACTTGACCTGACTTAGGTAATATATTATGATGAATTTCAACTTAATCAAATGCGAAACATATTTTTGGCAATTTTCACAATTTTCTGACCAGGTTTGATTAAAAAGTATGTTCAAACTGATTTTACATGTATGTAAGCCTATTCCCATGCATTTACATACCTGAGCACTTATATTGATTTTAAATATGGACAATGGCTACTACATCCGGCTGACAACACCACACGTCGACAGTGAATTAAAATTACTCTTTGTAAAGCAGTTACGATTCCGAATAAAGCAATGTCCCTACAAATACAACAATAATGTTTATCAAAACTATGCAGACCTAGCAAAACCGTTTGTAACAAAATTCAAAAAAACAGCTATTTGGCCATTACAAGAGTGTAATGGAATATGTAATGACCAAGATATTCCACCATGCTGGCCGTATACACGATCCCTCCACTTTATGGAAGGACCGTGCCGTATAGCATTGAGGTACTAGCTCCGCTCCTGGCTCAATGATTCACGGTCAATGATCGTAGCGATCGAATAACCATGGAGACAGAAGACAACTTTTTTACCTCCATGGACTACAAAAAATAAAACCACAGAGGTTACTACTATTTATTTCAATCACTTTTCTGTCCCGGTGACAACCGATTCGCGACGTATCAGTCAAGAGTGCTTGGCTATCACTAGCCGTAGCCGTACTAAAAACCCTGCCACGCAGAGCCGACTAGCGTGCGTGCAGATGCCAGAGTAGCCACCGAGGTCCTTCTTTTATTGTACATGTAGAATTTGGTCCAGGCAAAATTTGCAGCCACCTAATTCTGTATACAGTTACAGTTACCGAGGGCTCCAACTTTTGCACCCACTGAAAACGTGTACTGTGTCATGTTTTCCTGTACTTCACAAAACTTCTTAGTAGACTTTTATTTACAATGTTGCTTTCCAAGTCATCTACCAATCCATTTTAAAGGGATGATCAAGAAGGCCAGAATAGCCAATTTTGACCTAGTAGGTTTAAAAAAATGGGTAAAGGTGCCAAATGCGTGTGATAGATATATTTACAAGATAAACATTATAACAGTAGAATTAAGAGTTGCATGACTGGTCCAACCTTTCAGTTTCTATTTGGGGAAACGTTGGAATGATGATGAAGTGAAAATCTCTTTGTTTACACTCACCGTCTTTTGTACAATAGCCCAACATTCTTATGACATTTTCGTCGCTGTGAATTTTCTTCATCAGTCTTATTTCCTGTAATATATCGCTCCAAATCTTATGATCTGTTGTCTCTTGTTGAATAAATCAATAAAAGTAGATATATGACATTTCTGGTCCTTGCAGAATAAGATA
Source organism: Ptychodera flava (assembly GCF_041260155.1). Taxonomy (NCBI): domain Eukaryota; kingdom Metazoa; phylum Hemichordata; class Enteropneusta; family Ptychoderidae; genus Ptychodera; species Ptychodera flava. The sequence continues at coordinate 408,212 of NW_027248354.1, read as the reverse complement.
TACCTGGTAAATGTTTTATCAAAGTGAGGCTAAGATATCTGCTGACTTCAAAGTATTTTGTTGCTAAGCAACAAAAAACCGTCCATGATTTGAGCACTGTACTTACAGAAGGCGGTGACTAATGAATATGTTGTATTATTACTTAATTTTAACACATTAATATCCAAAAATATCACCGTGCCAAGATTAGCGTACACGTGTTTTAGCCTCTCTTTCTGTAATTAAAATTGTAAATATTAGTCACGTTAAGATATTTACTACATTTTGTAAAAATAAACATTGGTAAGTAGCCTCCCAAATTATTGAAAATAGGTACTATTGACATAAACACATTTATTAACAATTTTCAACATCATATATCCGAAAGCTTTTCATACTTTACATTGACCCAATTCTTACCTATCTCTGTTTTTATTACAACATCACTTTGTCCATCTTTACCATCTATAAACCAAGCCAGGCCCTTCACAATTCGATGGAATCTACTAGTCCATATTGTATTTGTAATGTGCAGTCTGTCTCTTGGAAATCCGAATACAAACTTTCCAGGTTTCATATAAGTTTGCGAAGTCTTCGTGACTTCGAGGTCTTTATAAGCATCGGATGTCTGGAATGAAAATATCGAGAGTTTACCTGACTGCTTTCGCAGTGCTAATTATTTTTTCAATTTATAGTTGATATGTTGAAGATTATAGTAGATATTTGGAAGAAAAACATCAATGACATAACATTATTGCAGGTTAAATCAAAAATACGTACAAAAATACAAAAGCAAAACTTAAGATCTTGTAACTATGATCGTTTTCTTTGGTGCTTTGATATGTCTGATTTAAGTATGGGTCATATCTTTATCAGTTTCAAGATAGTTTGTTTCAGTGGAGCTACTCTCAAGTTTTGTGTAAATTCTAATTTGTTATGAAAGTAAAGTGACAAGGAATATATTAGCATCTCACTTTCAATAAAACAGTAGCTAATAATTGTTCTATAAATATCTCACTTCATCATCAGACGATGTACTATCGTTTTCTTCATCCCCTGCAACGCTGGTCCTTAAAGGAATACTCTCAACGTCCCCGGATTCATGTCTTTCGTCATTACAGCTTTCTGACGCAATATGACGCCTGCGTTCTATCGAAACTTTTAATCAGCAATAATGATATTAACACAAGTGTACAGCAAACATCACCATGTTTTGATATAGGAAAATGGTTTGCACTTACATACTTATTTGGTATGTCATAAAACGAAAATTAACTGAAATTACAGAATAAAGCATCGATCGTAACCTGACAAATGTATCTCTTTAGAAAAAGGCAGTAATAGTAACTATATTTTAAAACATGTTATTTCCAATATACAATATTCAGATAAAACCGGAACAGTGTACTTGGCGGTTTAAAACTGACGACTAAATATCCATAAGACAATAATTGTAAAGAAACACAAAGAATCTCTACCAGTACGTTATATTGCATCGTCATTAAATGTATTTATCTGTAGGTATTTTGCTTAAGTAGGAAACGGTGAGCATTGGATACACAAAATCGTGTTATTGCATATAGAATAAAATAGAACACAACGTATATCTCGAAGAACTGTAGATGCAGCTCAAAATAACAAAACACTTCCAATTACAATGAGAGAGAGAGAGAGAGAGAGAGAGAGAGAGAGAGAGAGAGAGAGAGAGAGAGAGAGAGAGAGAGAGAGAGAGAGAGAGAGAGAGAGAGAGAGAGATACTTAATTTAGACTATCCATGTACATTACATATTAAAACCTTAAACTTACATTCGCTGATGCTTTCATAACTATGGCTCGATGTCATATGTCCTGGAAGATAAAAGAGAATAATTACTGATTGCCCCCATAAACGCAATGTTTAACGTTGTCTGATAAAAATGGCACTTTATTTTAATCATACTTACTTAAATTCGCCTTGTTGAAACGTCGGATTTCGTAATCACTGCAACGATGGCTCCAACACAAAATACAGTAGAGGAGCTTATAATGATGAACAATTTTAAACTGTGTTGCGTAGAAGATACGTTGATACTTGCTAGGAAGTAACAAAGAAAGTAAATAATTTTTCAAGGCTTATTTTCAGGCTATAGCAATTCATTCCTGGTCACGTCTAATTATATTTATAGGTTTATTTTACCTCACTGTCATCCCACTAATGCTTCACAAAAGTCATATTTTATAGAAATAACGGACGACGCGCTGACCATTAACGTTTATTTATGGACAAGGGCGAGAGGAAAGCCAAAAATTAACGGTGAGGCTTGCCGAGCCCGTTAAATTTTGCTTTCCTCTCGCCCGCACCCATAAAAAAGCATTAATTGTCAGCGCGAAATCTGTTATTTGCATTATATTATCAACGAACCCGAAAACCTTCAAAATTTTCGAGAATTTCCCACGCAAACGACAACGGGCCCCATAACTTGTACGGGAGTAGTGTGCGCTGTAATAATTTTGCAAATCCGGGTATTTATTCAAAAAAGAGTGTGTAAACTTCCCCAACAAGTGTTCCATTATATTATGTGATTGATTATGATCCTTGTACAAATTACAATTTACATTCAGCTGAACAGTTACGATGTTAATGAAATTAATCATATAAGCGGGCACAAAAAACCCATCATAGCGTACTTGTGGTCGTCCACATGGGTCAGTTCTGCCAATTAAAATGCGACAGACAGGGCGTGGTAATATAATTAGTCTAGTCGGAAGGTAAGGTTCCCATGCACCTCATGAATGTATTTTTTTAACCTACATTTTTGTAATCCTTAGGGTCTATATTTAATGAATTTTGATGTTCCCAAAATCAAATGATGTCCCATGTGGTTCATTTGGCGCCATCTTGGCCGCCATCTTGGCCGCCATCTTGGATTTCAACAATGGTGTAGGGGTCACGTATTTACCGCTCGACGGAAACAAAAACAATAAAATACTATAAATCACATTTTTTGGAAAGCCAAGATCATGGCCTTTTCATTGATATATAACTTAAAAGGGATAAATTAATATTCGAACGTCGATTAGACTATATCGGCCATTGACCGTAAATCGTAAAATTTGCTAAATTTCACACCAAATAATTAAATTCCCGTTCCTCCAAACCATTTTTTCATAAGGTATTTTTATACTTTTTGGAAGATATCGTTGCAATAAATAAGAAAATCAACATTAAAAGTATGTTTCTTAAGATTTAGTGGGTGCATGAGCTTGTTTTCTTATTACGCGATATGCAATTTATCCGTGTGTAACATAAGTGGTAGGGGTAATGTTTCCCATTCTGTTTCAAACCATGAATGATGAAACCAAAGAAATGTTACATTTTTAAAAGTGCTGCATTAGAACATTCTAAAAATATATAGATTCATTGGGAAAAGATGCATATTCAAAATTTACAAAGCTTAATCCTTTCAGTTTGTGTCGATTTTAAGTGATTTTTTAAGAACGAAATTACAACATATGGGGTGTAGGGGTAATGTTTCCCTTTCTGCCTCGAACCATGAATTATGAAACCATAAAAATGTTATACTGTTTCAAAGCTCTGAAAAGGGCCTTTCCAAACCTGTATAGTTTTATTGGAAAAGTCACATATTTTAAAGTAAAAAGCTTATGCCTTTCAGTTTGTGTCAATTTTAAGTTATTTTTTAAAACTAAATTATAATATAAGGGGTAGGGGTAATGTTTCCCTTTCTGCCTTAAACAATGAATTATGAAACCATATTTGTTATGCTGTTTGGAAGCTCTGTAATAGGCCTTTCCAACATGTATAGTTTTATTGGAAAATATTGCATATTTGAAAATTACAAAGCTTTTGCCTCTCAGTTTGTGTCAATTTTAATTGATTTTTTAAACAATATGCACAAAACAGTCCGTTGGCCAGGTATCGAAACTATCCCCTCTAAGGCATTTTACCTACTATGATTTTCTGTTAGTTAGTATTCTCAGCTGTCATAATCTGCTTATTTTCCATTTAACTGATGGTGTGTAAGAGTGTAACGACTTGTTTGTGAAGGGTTGTCCGTCCCTCAGTAGTAAGTGGGAATGGGTTAGGGGTAACATATTTACTGCTAGTCGGAAACAAAAACAACAAAGTACTATATACAATACATTCTTAAAAAGCCCAGATAATCCCCTTACTATTGGTATACAACTTATTGAGGATAAGTCAATATTCAACATCGATTAGATTACCCCTACCCCTTATGTTACACACGGATATGTGGCATACCATGTAATAAGAAAACAAGCTCATGCACCCACTAAATCTCAAAACACATACTTTTAATGTTGTTTTTCGTGTTTATTGCACTGATTTCTTCAAAAAAATATATAAATACCGTATGAAAAATTGTTTGGAGGAATGGGAACTAAATTATTGGGTTTGAAATTTAGCAAATTTTATGATTTATTATCAATGACCGATATAAAGTCAAATCGACGTTTGGGTATTAACCTATGCCTATTAAGTTATATATAAATGAAAAGTCCATGATCTTGGCTTTCTAAAAATGTAACGTTTATAGTATTTTATTTTTTCTGTTTCCGTCGAGCGGTAAATACGTGACCCCTACACAATTGTTGAAATCCAAGATGGCGGCAAAGATGGCGGCAAAGATGGTGCCAAATGAACCCAATGTGACACTAATTGATTTTGGGAACATCGAAATTAATTACATATAGACCCTAAGGATTACAAAAATGTAGGTTAATAAAATACATCCATGGGGTGCATGGGAACCCCACCTTCTGACCCGACTAAATGGCTCTTATGGTTGATCAGTAACCCCTATACATTTTAGCATACACAATTTTCATAATATCTTTATACACTTGAAATAATTGTAGGTATAAAAAGGACTTCCTCCAGCTAGAATATATTGTTGCGGAACTTCAGGGTCAGTAACCTGTTACACTGCTTTGCTCCGCTGGATCAGAAAATGCAACCTTTTCCTGAATCTCAGGTTCGGAAACCCTGTATTTGAGAGCACAATAAGACCTGTCGGCTCCATATCAGGGCGAGACTTAGATCACGTGGAAAACTTATAATATCCCGACACCCCCTGACTTTTGCGGACTTCTAGACCTGTTGTCGTGCAGTGAACATCGTGTTCAAAGCTGTGCTGAGCTGAACTTTTGCCTAGCCATTGTTTTCCTTTTATTTTGGTTTAAACCTGTTCCACGATTTGTGCGAACATCTCGTGTTAGCCTCGGTGAGGTATTATTGTCTTGGTTGTTAAACTAGTCGTGCTATTTCAGGTTTTCATAGTTGTTCAGTGAGCGGGTTGCTCGAGCACGCCGGTCTGCCTTGTGGCTTTGCTACCAGCCAAATCTCAGTGCGCGTTCCGTCGTGCACACGGTCCATATATCGAACTACGGTTTGTGACGGTCCGGTTCATCGCCATCTAGGCTCGCCATTGCCACGAGTACGCTACCATTAACTAGAGGAAACTTTTAATCCTCTAAAGGTTGGCATTTTGGGCCTAATTTCAGATAATCCGTTACAGTGGTGGCAGCGCTGGGGCGAGACTTTTGGCTGGTACTCACACAGATCGTGTACGGCGTGTTCTATTGTTCAATTTTTCTATTGTTGTCATTGCAAGGGAAAGTTGATACAAGTTACGTCAATTTCGCAGGTGTTGTTGGAGGACATTTGCTGTACGTTCTAGCGAGTGTCTGATTTCGGTATTTTGCCATACATTTTTTTCAGTCATGGCAAGCTTCGTCGACAGCTAAGTTGTCTTTTCTTGTGGGCAGCAAGGCACAGTCCGGAAATGAGCTTTGGAGTCAGGCAAAACTCCGGTTCGATTTGGAGATGCCCGTAGTGAACGTGTTGAGGACTATAGTGATATACCGCCACTATTGTCTCCGGAAGGTGTCGTACAAACTAAAATGTGACGCCCAGAGGAGGTTATTCTATTCTAACGTGAGAATGAGGTGGCCGGTAGACAAAGTCCGTCAAACACTGCTGCTATTTTAGGCGGTTACACATCGACTCCCGCTATTCAGAGTCGGCTTTCGTCGCGTGGTAACAATACATGTACTAGTGTAGGCATGTCGGGTTGCCGTCCCTCTATAGGTACAGACAAAAGACTGCAACATCCTTCATTGGTTCTACTGTATCTACACCCTTGCTAAAAGGGCCGGGTCCAGGTTTAAGTTTTGGGGGGAAGTAGTTTATTTGCAAATCGAGGATCGCATACACTACCATCTGTGACTTTTAAAACAGAGAAAACACCTCCTCCCATGGACGAACTCGCTTTAAAGGCGCCAGTGTATGACATGAAAAACAACTCAGCAAAAGCTGATAGCTATGATGGAACGACGGATTTTGTCAATTACAAATTACACTTCGAAATATGTGCGCGGGTAAATGGTTGGAATTCTGAGCAGAAATTTAACATTCTTTTGACAAAATTGCGAGGTCGGGCTTTAGAGTTTGCAGCACATTGTGTTAAAGAAGTGAATGATTACAGTGAGTTATGTGATTTGTTACTGAAACGGTTTTCGACATGTGGTTTGGAGGACGAGTTCCGCCTCCAAGCTAAGACAATTGTTAGAAAGAAGGATCAATCTCTGAAAGATTTGGCACATGAAATACGGCAAATCATAATTAAGGCATATCCCAGTGCATCAGGCGATTGTCTTGAACGTTTGTGCATTGATCACTTGTTTCAGGCTGTCGGCGATGATTCTCTGCAAAGAAAAATAAATGAAGCGGGGAGGTTGAAAGGTGCGACATTGGACTCCGTTGTGCACGAAGCCCAGTGTGAAGAGAGTTATCAGAAATTTCGTAAGGCAAAAACACGTCCGTCTACAGTCAGGTCAGGTGATGTGTCACATTGTGATGAGGCAAGGTGAATGATACAGGCTTACAGGGACTGCTATTGCATGTGTTGGATAGATTAGAGTGCGTAGAGACTGCAATTCAAACGAGAAGTAGAAATAATTCAAAATTCGAGACCCAAATAAGAAAACTGTATGTTGGTGTTGCGGTAAGGAAGGGCATCGTAAGCAGAACTGCCCTCAACGCCAGCAGGAGCAAACTGAAGGGTAAAATAAGCATTAAACGACCAAGGATTGCGGGAACCGGCCGTCCCTCAATCCGATTAGAACAGTCAGCAAGTCATCTTGGTGGCGAGGCTGGAATAGACCGAGCTGATAATGTAACGACACAAACTAATAAGAAAACTAATTGTAAAACACATAGGAGGAAAAATAAGCGAGGTAAAAATCACACAAAAGCGCAAGAACAAAACACTGACAATAATGCGGAAATCAAAACTACAGAAGATCATGAGGTCACAGGTCAAGGTCATCAGATTACGATTGAGGAAAGTTTGTTAAGTCCACGTCCGGGATTGATTCAAATGCTTTTGATTGATGTAACTATACAGAATGTCATCCAAAAATGCTTAATCGACACGGGATGCACAAATACAATAGTTGCTAAGGAATTTTTCTACCTCATTCCCGAAAGAGTGTCCCAAGCTGATTGATTATGGCAATTACCTTACACAGGCTGACGGGTCAAACGTTTCATTATTGGGTCAAATTCTGGTGAAAATTAAGATCGGTACTAAAGAGAGATTTGAATCTATTCTTGTGGCAGAGACATTGGGTGGATCTGCTGGCATCATAGGTATGGACTTACTGTGAAAATTTGATTGTCAACTTGATTTGCGAAAAGGGAAAGTGACCATCGATGACCAGATACTAGAAACGACACACAAAGATTTGAAACCTTTTTGCTGTTGGTTACAGGCTAATTGGCCACAGTCTATTCCAGCCGGGCATGAGGCTATACTGTTAGCTCGAATGCACAAAAAGCCACGAGTTGGGCAAGTGGGTTTTCATTTATACAGAGGTCAAAGGGTGTCTGATAAATGTGATGATTTTGAATCTAAGCAATCTGAGGTCATTGCTATGGTAACACCAAGTTTTGTCGGGGAAACTGGGTTGATTGGCGCCCATTGTCTAAGCAAGCCAGGGAGTAATCTCCATGCAGTTAGAGTAATGAATCTTAGTAGCCAGGACATAGAGGTGAAAAAGGGTCAATGTGTTGGCTTATTGAAAATGGATAAAAACACGAAGTTTCATATAGAAATTTCGACAATTCCAAATGAGCAGATTGCTAGTAAAACAGCACCATCGAGCGCAAGAGTAGCCACTGCTAAACAGTGTGAGAAAATGCCAGAGCATGTTAAAGATCTGTATGAGCGAAGCATTGTAAATCTTACTTCTGATGAACAAAAGAAACAAGTGTACGATTTGCTTGTCAAGAATTCGGATGTGTTTAGTAAGGATAGCATGGATACAGGAAAGACTGATATTGTAAAACACCATATCCCTACAACTTCTGAAGTTCCCATCAAGTCTCGTCCATATAGGGCACCTCACTGGAAAAAGAAGGAAATAGATAGACAAATTCAGAGTTTTGTGGATAAGGGATTGTTAGAAGAATCGGAAAGTGCGTGGTCTAGTCCTTGTCTATTAGTGGGTAAAAAAGACGGGTCATTTCGACTAGTCTGTGACTATAGACGTCTAAATGCTATCAAACTTTGCAATGCTCAGCTTATACCCCAAATTTAGGATAACCTTGAAAGTCTGGGAGGGGCAAGGATTTTCAGCTGTTTAGATCTAAATCAGGGATTCTACCAGGTAGAGTTAGAAAAGGACAGTCGGGAAAAATCTGCCATAGTTACACCATCAGGCAGGCTTTTACAATGGACTTCAATGCCCATGGGATTGTGTGGAAGTCCGGGGACATTTGAAAAACTCGTTGAAAAGGTTTTTCATGGATTGCAGTGGGAGATCCTATTGTTATACATCGATGACATCATAGTGAACGGATCTTCTGTCCAGGAGGAATTGGTAAGGTAGGTAGGAAGGTTGACTTCTTGGGACACACAATTTCCGAACAGGAGTATCAACAGATCAAAGAAAATAACATTCATCAAGAGATGGCCTGTGCCTAGCAATGTGTGCGCAGTTTCTTTGGGCTGGCATCATATTACCGGCGTTTCATCAGAAATTTTGCAAGCATTGCAAAGCCTTTGAACGAGCTTACTCGGAAACATGCAGTATTTGTTTGGACTCCTGAATGTCTGGCTGCGTTTGATGAAATACAGGAATTACTAACATCAGCCCCGGTGCTAGCCTTTCCATCAGAAGGGGGACAGTTCATTTTAGACACAGATGCGAGTGCAATCGGTATAGGGGCCGTGTTATCCCAAGAAGTTGAAGGGGTGGAACAACCAATCGCCTACGCTAGTCGTGTACTAAATAAAGCAGAGAAAAAATACTGTGTGACCAGAAAAGAGCTTTTGGCTGTTGTAAATTACGTGAAGTATTTCAAACATTATCTCATTGGCAGGCCATTTACGATCAGAACTGACCATGCTTCACTGGTCTGGTTGTAGAGATTTAAGAATCCTGAAGGACAGTTGGCAAGATGGCTTGAGGTTTTAGGTCAATATAAATTCAAGGTTGTTCATAGACCAGGTAATAAACACCAAAACGCTGATGCGTTGAGTCGCATCCCGGTCATTCAATGCAAACAGTGTGGAAGGGAACACCACAGAGTGAATCAGGCAAGTAGTGATGATAATGTAGGAAGCGAAATAGTGACAGGCTTGTGTAGACCAACAAATCATAAGTCAGTCGTGCAAGAATTTCCATCTGATGATAATCATGAGAGTGATGATGCCTCAAAGGTGGTGGAAAAGGAAATTCCGGATGAATTGGCTAACCGGTGTCTTTCCATGGGGGGACGCCCTCAATTTGGGAAAGGAAAGGTGCACCAGAAATCCACAAAACAGCAAGCTGTTGGTGATAGACAGCAGGAGGCTGAGTTCAGTTTAAACAGTGATACAGTGATAAACCATGAACCTCTCTGGTCTCAAGAAGACTTGAGAAAATGTCAATTGGACATTCTCAGTATAGGATCAATATTTCGATTGGTTGAGGGAGGTCATCCGCGACCCTCATGGGAAGACATTTCTCATAAGTCACCTGCGCTGAAAAGTTACTGGTCTCAGTACGACCAGCTCAGAGTTCATGACGGTATTCTGTATAAATTGTGGGAGGCTGATGATGGAAAATTAGTTCGCTGGCTAGTTGTATTACCCAAGGTTTATATTGCGTTGGTATTGAAAACCTTCCATGAATGTCTTTTTGGTGGACATGGCGTATTGGACGCATTCTTGCCAAGGTTCGACTCAAATACTATTGGTACGTGATGTCAGTGGACGTCCGTGTTCATGTTCGGGTATGTGACACCTGTGCAAAAGCTAAGTCAGCGACAGGGCAAAAACGTGCCCCACTCAAAACATACGTAGTAGGTGCCCCGATGGAGAGAATCGCTATCGACGTAGTTGGTACTTTCCATATATCTGATAAAGGAAATATCAAGATTTCAAGATTTTAGTAGTGGGTGATTATTTCTCAAAGTGGATAGAGGCCTACCCCATACCTAATGAGGAACGTTGTTGACAACGCGACACAAACAGAACGATTACTATCCCTTGAACAAGTATGTGGTATCCACAGATAGCTGATTCTGTTAACTTTTACATGACAATTTCCTCTTAGACTTCCTTTATTTGACATGACAGGAGGGCTACATACCCTCGGTTAAGTCTAGGGACGGTTCATTACAGCCATTTTCTGTTGGTTGTTGTTAAGATCGTCGACATTCTGTGTATGAGGACATGCACAGGTCTGGTCGGGGGGAGTTGTTGCGGAATTTCAGGGTCAGTAACCTGTTACATTGCTTTGCTCCGCTGGCTCAGAAAATGCAACTTTTTCCTGAATCTCAGGTTCGGAAACCCTGTATTTGAGAGCACAATAAGACCTGTCGGCTCCATATCAGGGCGGGACTTAGATCACGTGGGAAAACTTATAATATCCCGACACCCCCTGACTTTTGCGGACTTCTAGACCTGCTGTCGTGCTGTGAACATCGTGTTCAAAGCTGTGCTGAGCTAAACTATTGCCTAACCGTTGTTTCCCTTTTATTTTGGTTTAAACCTGTTCCACGATTCGGGCGAACATATCGTGTTAGCCTCGGTGAGGTATTATTGTTTTGGTTGTTAAACTAGTCATGCTATTTCAGGTTTTCATAGTTGTTCGGTGAGCGGGTTGCTCGAGCACGCCAGTCGGCCTAGTGACTTGTGCTACCAGCCAAATCCAGTGCGTATTCCGTCGTGCATCCGGCCATATATCAAACTTCCGTTTGTGATGGTCCGGTTCATTACCATCTAGGCTCGCTATTGCCACGAGTACGCTACCATTAACTAGAGGAAACTTTTAATCCTCTAAAGGTTGGCATTTTGGGCCTAATTTCAGATAATCCGTTACAAATATATATATATATATATATATATATATATATATATATATATATATATATATATATATATATATATATATATGTGGTGTGTGTGTGTGTGTGTGTGTGTGTGTGTGTGTGTGTGTGTGTGTGTGTGTGTGTGTCTAGGTGTGTGTGTGTGTGTCTATGTGTGTCTGTGTGTGTCTTTGTGTGTGTCTGTCTCTCTCTCTCTCTCTCTCGCTCGCAGATGTCCTCGTGGGAAAGTACAGTGCTCATGCTAAGCAGAGCATTGTAAATGAACAGATTACTTCAAGTACAAAGTAATTAAATCTATTACTTCAGTTTCATGCATCCTGCAAGTTTTGTCTATGTCGTAAACCAAACGACCAAACAATGTATGTCCATAAGCAGTCTAATCACCCGCCAGCTATTATTAAACACATACCTGACGTAATAAGCAAACACATCTCAACAATTTGTACTGATAAGGATATATTTGATAAATATAAAGGTCAATACAATACAGCGCTAAAGGCAAGCGGAAACACCGAACAAATTGAATTTCTGAAGACTAACAAGCAGCGAGGAGAAACAATTACAGGAAACGTCATATCACGTTGTTCAACCACCTTTCAGCAAGAACGTGGAAACTAAGACTACGGCAGGAAATTTCTCCAACTTGTCGATAAATATTTTCCAAAGGGGTCTAAACTTCACAAGATCTTCAACAGAAACACAATTAAAGTGAGTTATAGCTGTATGAAGAATATGGAAAGTATAATGAAATAGGGTAACCACCGGAGATCAGCGTGAGGACCAACCAGCTGATTGTAATTGCACGGTCAAGTCGATATGCCCCTTGAAGGGTAACTATCAAGTCAAAGGCGTGGTTTACAAGGCCAAAGTATCAACGGAGGACAACACTGAGAGGGTTTACATCGCCCTCACTAATAACATCTGAAAGGCGCGCTACACTAACCATATGAAATTGTTCGTAACAAGAGATACAAAACGATACCGAGCTGTCAAAATTTGTATATACTTTAAGAAATAAGGGCTAAGTCTTTGACATTTCGTGGTCAATCATTGATAAAGCATCGAGCTACTCTAATATAAACAAGCGATGTAATCTTTGTATATCAGAAAAATTGCACATTATCAATGCTGACAAATGTACACTGTTAAACAAAGCTTTGATTTGGTTTCAAAATGTCGCCACCAAAACAAATATTATCTATCGAATGTTAACACCACCTACGAACAGAATGGTTCGTACCAATCATGTATGTAAGATTGTCGAGCTACTAATCCTGTCATTTCTATCTGAGGATTACAGGATTCATGAAACTTAAGTAATAGATTTCATTACTTTGTACTTGAAGTAATCTGTTTATTAAATTATGTAAATTAATTTAATTGTCGTCACCTGTTTTTCAGTGTTTTATCAATATTAGATGAACAACGAGGCTTATAATTGCTTTTAGGTCTTTAAATATAAGTAACAGCAAGTTGTCAACAATTACAGACTCAATGGTGATAGCCGATGTACCAATCGCAAATGTATGAGTGTCAAGCTATTAATCCTTTCACTTCTATCTGAGGATTGCAGGATGCATGAAACTCAAGTAATAGGTTTCATTGCTTTGTACTTTAAGTAATCTGTTTATTAAATTTATGTAAATTATTTTTTTTCTCGTCAACTTATTTTCAGTGTTTTATCAATATTGGATGAACAACGAGGCTTATAATTGCTTTTAGGTCTTCAAATATAAGTAAAAGCAAGTGGTCAACACTGGCAGACTTAAAGGTGATAGCCGATGTTTGACACGGTTGAGTGCACAATAATATCAAAAAGTATCTGATTATGTAATTTATGTGTCATACTAAAGACCCTGCGAAACGTCTAAGTTTGACACAGAGAATAAAAAATATTACAAAGCAGACCACTTGACATGGATTCCATGACTTTCTCTGACAATGTTCTTCTCTACTTGATGGATCAACATCACAAACTTTCATCTCAGCTAGTTTGAAATTTGTGTTAGACCTGGGGCAAAAAGGGCGTAAAACCTACAATCAAAGTAAACATTGCAGGATAACACATTGTTTTCTGACTAAAATATCTAGAAATATTGATGGTTTATGCTTGCTCACACAATTTAACTTATAAACACTAATACACTTTGAACGGTATTGTGATTTTGTACTTCTTTCATGCATTTCTTCGTTACCAGTTTATGTGTGGTGTCTCAATCGTAATTGGGGATATAACGTTGACATATTTCAATAGAAAGATAAGCCACATCTTTAGTAAGTCACCATGATGTAACTAATGTGTTTACCTTCTACCCGTACTGTTAGCGCTCGACTTCTGTTTTCTCCATAATTGTTTTTGCTTACACTGTTATATTGTAACTTGACCCTTCAACCAAGCCACTTATATGGGCAAAGCTATCAACCGACTCATTATTATCTATTTCTCCAGTCGTTTTCTTGATACCTTCTTGTATTTCACATACTCCACATAGAATTTCTGATGGTCGCCACCGTTAAAGCCCGGTGTCCAATGGACGTTAACGGTGTCCGATATTACACTGATCTTGATATTTGAAACTGCATCCGGGGCAGCTGCCACAAAAAAAAAAAAACGTGTGACAAAATATAGCATGAATAAGAAGAGAATCGGTATATATGCAATATATTGAAAGTATGAATAGTCACAATTATGTTAACGAAGAACACATAAAGGAAAATTGCGCACGGTACACATTTCTTACTAAATTCCATGTGGAGAATTATTTGTAGTAAACTTACATTTTTCTGAGAGAACTATGACAATCTCGACATTTCCGTGTGTATTTATACCTTTACAATAATATCTCCCAAAATCACTGTTGTCAACGTCTTCAATGTATAGTGCGCTCTCTTTCACATACATTCTGTTATCGCCATATGGAAGTTGACTTCCATGTTGGTCGTACCATTGTGTAGATGGAGGTGGGTTTCCATTCACCTGGCATTGCAGAGAGCATTTCCACCAACGCTAACTGCTGCTCTCTTGTTATATTGTTCATCAGCCGGAAACGGTGCATCTTCAAAATAAATAGACAATAAGCCACATGGGCGATGTTTATTGTTGATAAAATGAACAAAATATATTTCTACAAATATTTTTCATTGGCATACTCACAATGTACATCTAATTTTATCTTCTGTGACTCAAATGTTTGTCCTGAATATATCCCGTTGATTGCTGAACAGTGAATCCAAACACCGTCGTGTTTATAGGTTAAAATGATGTGAAGATTTTCTTCTGAAATCGTACCGCTGAAGTGACCTGGCCGGTGTTCTGCTTGATTCGATGACTTAATTTCAATCCCATCTATGTACCACGATATATCGGCGGGAGGATTACTGCTACAGGAAGTACACTGAAGTGTCAACAATTGATCTACTATCAATTCCTTTCCTTGGGCTGTTGTTGTTAGCTGCGTAAGGCAGTTTTCAGAATGGTTTGGTGGAACTGTAACGAATCGATAGCAAATGTAAAAATGTATGTATTTTGAAAAGAATAATAATTTTCTATTTTCTGAAATTACTTGTTTGCTTAACAATTTACAATCCCTGGTTCCCGATTAGTTTCAAAGCAAACATAGTGATTGAGAAAAAAAATTGTCTCCATCGAGTTTTAAAAAAAGTTTCAATATAAAAAGTATCCTTACAGAAAATTGACATTGTAATTTCCTTTGAGAATACAATTGTTTCTTCGGGAAAATCTTCAAGATTTGCTGAACATCGAATCTTTCCTGCATTATCGCCAGGTTTTACTTTATATTGCAATTGTTCTTTCGTTATAAATCCATCGTGACCGTTGCTTTCCTCGGTAATCGTCGTAATGTTGATATTATTAGAATGTCCTCTTAATGGTGAACCGTTTTTATACCACGTGACGGTAGAATCTGGATTACTCCGGCTTGTTGTGCATATAAGAGTCAAGGATTTTCTACCTTGGTAGCTGTGTTTCCGGTTAGAAAAACCTCCTTCGGTCCATCTGTGAAAAAAAAAACAATGAGATTAAGTAAATCATTTCAGTTTATTAAAATCTGCAGAATATCAAATGTGTTTAAAGTTCCCTTTCAGAAAATATAGTTCTATATTGTATTTGATTGTCATAATAAGTTATAATTTGAAGGAAATAATTATAATGGTACGGAAATTTTATCTTTTATGACCATGTCTGAGAGTCCGTCTCCTTTGTTTCATATGGTTATGTTCTCACCAACTGTTTGTCCGTCTACATGTTTGTTTCAGTTCCTGTCTCTGTCTCTCTCAGTCTGTTTGTTCTCTCTCACACTCACACACGCACACACACAAACATATATATATATATATATATATATATATATATATATATATATATATATATATATATATATATATATATATATGTGTGTGTGTGTGTGTGTGTGTGTGTGTGTGTGTGTGTGTGTGTGTTGTGTGTGTGTGTATGTGTGTGTGTACTCACATAGTACATCAAGGTATGTATAATTCCAACTGAGTCCATTACCATCGATTTCATCACGAAAGTTTTTCTCACTGTGCAATTGTAAATCCCGCTATCTGATATTTGTACATTTTGTATTGTAAGGGTACGTCCATTCACTATAGAACCACTTGGTTTAATCCACTGAAACTGTGAGCAGCATGAACAGCCTTTGCATCGCATTTCAATGACGTGTCATATCCTTGTTTCACTCGTTGAACCGGAAGTGTTTCTACCTTTGGGTCACCTGTTGAGACAAAAAGAAAAACAAGCAACAAGACATCATCTGATAACGACAAAGAGCGAGTGTATTGTCGCGAATTTTGCAGCCGAACGGTACCCTGTTCCAACTCACCAGACAAAAAAAACTAACCGCGTTCGTCAGCGTTGCCGTTGCTGCCGTTGATCCAAGCTGTCCCAGTTCCTCTGCCACACCCAAGGCCAAGTCAATCATCACGGCCATCATGCGCAGGGAATCTCAGTTGATAGAACTCAATCGTACGAGCAAATTTCACCGGCATCACAAGGACTGCAACCCACGCCGCCTTCAGCAGTCCTTCCTCGCCTAGACACTAACAAGAACCCTTTTCGGGGCATGTGCAATGAATCTGTCGTCATAGAAACAGAACCTCATTCTATGACACTCCTTCCCCATCCTTCCTGGTCCCCCGAGAATTCCACTCTCTACAAACTGAATCCTACCAACAGGGCAATAACCTTGCCTACATTCAAGAGCCCTCCTTTGTAGTACAACAAAAACTCAGTGTGGTAACATCTAATTAATAAGGATGTATGTCTGTTGTTGGGCGTTAGTCGGTCTATAGCGTTCGTCAGGTAAAGTTGATGGTAATTACGATCAAAGTAATCATCAGGCAATCACAACCTCAAACTTGATTCGATCTAAAAAGTCATAGCATTAGCAACCTGCACTAGTCAACCAACAAAAATAAATCACCAGGTGGGACTTATCACCTACACACAGGTAATCACAGTACCTACAAACATGTTAATTGCAGTCGGTAGTGTCCAAATTATAATACGCCCTCAAACTTACGAAAACTTGAGAACATTGACGTGTATCTACCATTGAAGGCCAACAATGTCAGGGCACATTCTTTGTCTCATGTGAGATTTTTGACAATTTAAAAGGTAATAAATATGGACACATAGCGACACACGATTCGAGTTCAATCATTTTAAGTCTAAAAGCATATTAACACCAAGTAACATCAACAATCACATAAACAAGATAGCTTTGCACAGTTCAACAGTTCAACTGTCCATGGGTGCAATGTGTGTCGAATCATAAGTACTACACTAAGAGTCTTATAACTCAAAGAAAAACACAAGGCAATGTACCTAACAGTGGTCTATATTACCACCTCACTGATTCAACATGTAACAGCTCAACTACAAGATTATGAAGTGCCAATGCAACCCAAGGTCACACCTTAACTACAACATTACACTTCCAACATTTGTCCTGCTTTTGCTCTTGAGGTCCTCCAAATTTTGAAGGACATTGGTAATCATACTGTTACGTGACAGAAAACGAACAAAAGGTGAACTCAGCAGTTTCCGCATAAAATGAAATTTATTACGAAAAATAAAACTAATTGCTAAGTCAGGAATAGAAAACAAACTGTTAAACTGCACAGACTTCTTGTATCAGTTTGGACGGCAAAGCTCCAGTCTAAGAGTTGTAACAGTCAGTCGGATGAATGAACAGTCCTTTTGCTTGCAGGCTTGAAGTTGAACAAAATCCAGAGTGGCAGTGAAGGTCTTACAAAGTCTTGAAATTAATATTGCTGGAGTTTCCAAAGACTTGAAGTAACACGTAAGAGACACGATCCCAAAATGTCTGACTGCAAGCTGTGCATGTCCCTATTCATACCGATGTGCTTTCATAAGGGCATATAAGAACGATCTAGAACTTTTATTGACATGCTAATACTGTTCTAAAATTATCTCTCTTGCACAACTCAGTAAATTTCCAGAACATTCCAAACATTACTAATTTGATTCAAGGTTGTCAGGTCATTAAGGGCAGTGGCCTTGAGAATGTTCTAGACTACTTAAACGTATGTCATGATGAGTGTGGGGGAAAATGGCCTACATAACACACATCCTCTTCATTAAAGAATGTTTTTCAAAAAATCCTTCTTTTACAAATGTTATCTTAAAGTTTAAAAACAATAAACTCTAAATACGAGAGAGACAGTCTGCAATTAAATTGTCTCCGCCTTTGACATGTCTAATGTCAGATTAAACTCCTGTAACATTAAACTCCCCCTTAACAATGTCTGATTTATGCCTTTTAATTTCTGCAGAAAAAACAAGAAGGTTTTGATCAATATAAACTACTATTGGCTGATTTGAAGAAGTAACATAAAACTTCAAAATGTTTTCAACTTGTACTAGAACAATCCGTCTGGTGTAACAAAGGCGGATATTTCACGAGCACGATCCGTCAGAGGGACTTGCCAAAATCCCTTCAGTAGGTCAAATTTCGTCACATACTTGGCTTTTCCCACTCGGTTGATGTAATCATCAATCCTTGGGATTGGGAAAGTGTCTGTCTTTGTTAAAATGTTCACTTTCCTATAGTCTGTGCACACACGATACTGTGATCTGATTTTGGGACAAGTATGCACGGCAAACTCCACTTACTTTACGTTACTGGGTTCAATAAAGTCATTGTCTAGCAGGTATTTGACTTCTTCCCGGAGATATTTCGCTTTCATCAGATTCAGTCTGTATGGGTGTTTTTGTACAGGCTTACTGTCCCAACATCAACGTCATGATATATGACGTTTGTCCTCGTTGAAACATCTTGGAAACAGGTGTGTTATATTCGTGGAGCAGTTCCTTCACTGTTGTTGGTGTTCTGGCTGGAGGTGTGCCAACTCTGCAGACTTCATATTCTCCAGGATTTCTGAGTTGTGAAGCTTGACCGAGCCCAGCTTTGAATTTAGAGTATTTTTACTCAAGTCAGTTTCAGTATCACTATCTTCATAATGGCTAGAGCTGACTGCACTGGCAGGCTGTGCTATAGTAGGATTTTCCCTATCCAAATATGGCTTAAGCATATTTATGTGACAAAGCTGTTTTTGTTTTCACCTGTCAGGTGTTTTACGATGTAATTTAAATCGCTTAATTTATTATCAATTAGATATGACCCAAATTAATGAGCATGGAGTGGATTGCTAGGAACTGGAAGTAGAACAAGAACTTTTTGACCTGGTTCAAACTTCCGTTTTGAGGTGTTTTTTATGATATTTGATTTTTATTGACTGCTGAGTAGACTCGAAATTTTCTCTGGCTAATTCTCATGCTTAGAGAGTTTTGTACAGAAATCTCACACATATTGCAATGTATTTAGACAATCATCATCATCCGATAGGAATTTCTCCCTAAAGAGCTTAAGTGGGTCGCGGACTGTATGTCCAAACACAAGCTCTAACGGGCTAAAACCAAGAGACTCTTGAATTGACTCTCTAATAGCAAAAAGCAGAAAATGAATTCCTTTGTCCCACTGCTTCTCTGTGTCAAAACAGTAGGTCCTAATCATGTTTTTCAAAGTTTGATGAAATCGCTCAAGAGCACCCTGACTTTCTGATGATAGGCGGATGACCTATACTGTTTAATACCTAGCTGATCCATTACTTGTTGAAAAATTCCAGACAAAAATTTGGAGCCTTGATCAGGACTGGACACATTTAGGGAGGCCGAATAAAGTTAAAAATTTGACTTAAGCTTTCACTATATTCTTTGTCATTATATTTCTCAGTGGTATGACTTCTGGGAACCGAGTAGATGTACCCATTATTGTCAACATGTACCCATTTCCTGATCTTGTTTTTGGTAGGGGCCCAACACAGTCTATTAGTATCCTACTAAATGGTTCTTGAAATGCAGGAATTGGCTGTAAAGGGGCCTTTGGAATGGTCTGATTTGACTTTCCTACCATTTGACATGTGTGACAAGTTTTACAGAAATGTGCTACATCCTGCATGAGATTAGGCAATTAAAAGTGACTGAGAATTCTGTGATAAGTTTTCCTGACTCCCAAATGACAAGCCAAGGGGTTTCATGGGCAAGGAGCAATATTTCAGCACGGTATGGCTTTGGAACCACAATTTGATGTTTTATAGACAAATCGTCATCAACCAAGACATCTGGAGGTCTCCATTTACGCATGAGAATACCAGATTTTGTATTACAGGAAACAGAGCTATCTGAAGTTTCACCTTCATAATCTACTCTGTCAAACAAACACAAAAATATCTGGGTCTTTGTGTTGTTCTGCAATGAGATTTGATCAAGAAAATGTCTGACCTTGGTCAGCAGAATTTTACTGGAAGTTTCAAATCCACGAGGGATAACGGAATGATCCGTGTCAAACACCTGACTGAGAAAGGTGTCATTTAAGTCAACATCTGTGACATTATTTTTGAGAGTATTTTGATTCTCGGAAGTTTTCTTTGACATGGCTCGAGTAATAGCACATGAAGGAAATAATCAGGTATCTCTTGTTCAATTGGCTCTGGATCCTGATCTAAATTAGGGTTATCAGTCACAAGTGGATTAGTAATGACATTGTTCCCAGCAAGGTTGTTTCAAATGAGAAGGTGAATCCCTTCAAAAGGCAAATAGGCCTAATACCTAAAGCTACACGTCCAGAAATGAAGTCCGAAGACAAATAGACATAATGGAGAGGAACAGGAATGTAATCATTACAATCTATCCCCTTAAGGTGGTTGGAAAGGCTAGAGCATCAGTTATAAATTTCAACAAAACTATTAAAATATAAAAGTAGTCAACATTCTCTGTGGAATAAAAAAAAACTAGACATTTGGGCACAAAGGCATTGCAGAGTTATAGCCTGTTAAAACTTCTGAAAAACTGACCAAATAAGAAGAAGTTGGGGAGTCCTTAGTGTATTAACTATGGTAGAGGTCCCCTAGCGTTTAATAAAATGTTTGAAAAGGGAAAGTCATTATTTGCTGTTTTTCAGGAAAGTTAGACACGGCAGTGCTGGCATTCAGAGTGAGTGACTGCTATTGTAAATGCATTTCTAGATTCTTTGAGTGTCAAAGAGATGTCAAAAGTGAGATTAACCAAAAAACTGCTGCTCTATGACTTCAAAAGAGGGGTGCAAATATGGCTTGTTTTCAACATTTTTGACAGAATAAACAGTTTTCCTACATAAATTGTATACCAATTTAATCCAACTTTGAAATGAGATATGGACATGGAATTTTTACAGCCTATTAACAAGATTACAGATAAGATTTGTATGGCACAATTTTCCTGTATTTGAAGTACTTTTTGAAAAATCACATTTTGAAATTTGAAAGAATTTTTTATAATTTTTTGATATACAAACCCATGTAAAATCATAAAAACAAATTTTATTTACAAATCCTGCCGTACAAATCTTACAATAAATAGTGTCAACATATTTATAACTAATTTGGTAATATCAATACTATCCAATTATTATTAAATTCAAATATGTAAAAAAAAATATGAAAAAATAAATTTTAATATTTACTCGTGTCATATTTCAAAATCATGGCTGCAAATATACAATTTTTATATTCTTTGGAGAAAATATTAACTGAGGGAGTTATCCTGAAAATTTGAACTAAATATCTTGATTCTAACACTTGAAACTTGACATTAACTCTGAGAAAAGATTGGTGCAAAAATAGCCTTTCCAACCACCTTAATAAGAACTTTAGAACCTGAAAATGACTTTTCTGAAACGGCAGGGTATCTGACAACAAAAGAGACGGGGAAGCCTCGGTATCTCTTAAAATTTTGACAGGGTTAGCGGATGACAAATCACTTGAAAGTGATATAAAACCATCGTGAATATTTGGTTCAAAAATACCCATAATGCTATCTTGAGAAGAGTTGACCTTAACCTCATTAATTGGAGATAAGAGGGATTTAACCTCAGAAAATGTGTTACACACATTATTAGACTCGAATTGAGTTGATGAAGAAATAAAGCCGGTTGGCTTAGATCTACTTTGACCACTTTGACCTTCACGTTTTCTGTTCAATTTGAAACAATCTGACACTAAATGGCCAGCTTTCTTGCAATAATTACAAGAAAGTGTACCAACCTGATTGCCAGGAGGAGATTAAGACTTAGGATCTGATGATGTAGAAGTGTTACTTGAACTCTGTGGGCTGTTGTCATTTGATTTTCTACTCTCCTTTGAACAATTCCTGGATGAAAAGGAGGAGTTGAATTTCCCTGCATTGTTACGACATGAAAAGGACTGGGATGGTTTCCTGAGAAATGAAGATTTATGTCAATGGCTATCATCGCCAAATGTCCAGCAACCTCCAATGTATCTGCCTTTTGTTCACTGATAAATGTCTTGATATCACTCCGAATGCACCTTTTAAATTCCTCAATCAAAATAAGTTGTCGTAATTTTTTGTAATTCTGACTGACCTTTTCAGAAGAACACCAACGATCAAACAGTTGTTCTTTTGTTCGAGCAAATTCAACATAAGTTTGATCCTTCACCTTCTCAATATCCTAAATTTCTGACAGTAGGCTTCAGGCACCAACTCATAGCCCTTGAGAATAAATTTCTTCACAGAATCATGATTTGAAGCATGCTCTACTGACAACTGAATGTAAATTTCTCTGGCTTTACCCACCAAAGCACTCTGCAAAAGCATAGACCAGGACTCCTTAGGCCAATTCAGACCTGAGAAATTTTCTCAGAATGAAGGAAATATTTATCAACATCCTTTTCTTGGAATGCGAGAACTAACCTGAAATGCTTAGTGATGTCAAAACCGTCTGAAGGGAAGAATTTACCTGACTGTCCAAGCTCTAAACGTCTCATTTCTACCTGTAGTCGGCACTCTGCTAATTCTCTTTCCTTTACCTTTTCCTTTCTTTCTTTCTCTCTCTGGCTTTCTTCTATTTCTAACTGCATTTGCATTTTTTCTTTTCTAATTCCTGTCTCTCTTCTTCCATTTGTAATTCTTCCTCTCTCATTTGTAATTCTAGTTTCTTGATCTCCAAATTTGCCTGTATTTGTAATTCTAATTTTCTCAGTTCAGAGGTAGACTCGGGCTCATAATCTTTCAGGTCGATTCCTTCACTTGGACTAAATCAACTAAATTTTTTGCAATATGGTAGTCTTGCGCATAGATCCTTTGACTTCTACTTTAAGGAAATTGGCCAGTGTTTTGAGGTTGTCTTTTCTGAGGAAATCAAATGTGTCCTGATCAAGGTCATCCATTTTTTCTGGTTTAAATTCTGCTGTGATTAAATTTCGTTGAGTTCAAGGTATACAGTAGTTTGAAAAGGCTCGCAAAATGTTGTCAAGTGGCTCAAAATGCTCGTCTCCCGGACGAGCCCCCAATTTTGTAACATGCAGAAAACGAACAAAAGGTGAACTCAGCAGTTTACGTATAAAACGAAATTTATTACAAAAAATTAAACTACTTGCTAAGTCAGGGAGAGAATACAAACTGTAAAAGTGCACAGATTACTTATCTCAGCTGTGATGGCAACGGTCCAGTCTCAGAGTTGTCAGTCCGATGAATGAACTTTCGTTTTGCTTGCAGGCTTGAAGTTGCACAAATTCCACAGTATAAATCCAGCGTGGCAGTGAATGTCTTGAAAAGTCTTGAAATTAATACTGCTGGAGTTTCTAAAGTCTTGAAGTAACACGCAAGAGACACGATCCCAAATGTCTGACTGCAAGCTGTGCACGTCCCTATGTGCTTATATAAGGGCATATAAGAACAATCTAGAACTTTTATTGACATGCTAATCACTGTTCTAAAATGATCTCTCTTGCATAACTCAGTAAATTTCCAGAACATTCTAAACATGACTAATTGAATTCAAGGTTGTTAGGTCATTAAGGGCAGTGGCCTTGAGAATGTTCTAGACTAATTATACTCAGTCATGATGAGTGTGGGGGAAAATGACCTACATAACAATACCAGTAAATCCATTGTACTGGGCAGTTTTTCTCTCCCTCTTAGGTACAATTAGTATTCATGTCACCGGTATTCGTACACTTATCATTCAAATCATGAGATTTCTTAGCACTTGAACTACCCTCCTTACTGCTCTCTTAAATGACCTCTGACACTGGACCCGATAGATCATTGTCTCCAGGCAAGGCAGGAGGGGAATGAATGATCCAAGGGTTGGAATTTTGAGACAACTGATCATTTTGAGCGGTGCTGATTTCACTGTCTATTTCCACAGCAGTTTAAACTTGAGACTCAGTGGCGACATGTCTGCCACCCTTGATCCCCATACCAGCACTTTCATCTGGCTTACCAAATTATTGTCTTTGATCTAGAGGTACAACTTCAACTTACACCTTCGTAATGAAGCACCTTAGGCTTAGAACTGGGGGTTTCCTGAATCCCATACCACACATACGAAATCCTGCTTACAACCAGATGTGGACCCCAAAACATCATTTGCAATTTAGGGGCATATCCTTTTTCGTCGTTCATCCCTAAGCATACAAGTCATCAACTTTGAAACCTTCTTAGCAACATTTACGATCATAATAAACTTCTGTCACTCTCTGTGACATTAAGCCGTTTGCATTCATGCTCACGTGTCTCTTGCAACCTTTTTCTCTGATTTCAAAATCAGTGGAATACTTTCCATATCCTTGGGCTTTCAGCTGCTAACGTTGCTTCGAGGGGGGGGGAGTAAGTCTCCAATCCAAGCATCAGCATATTTGGCGTCTCCCTTGTAGATGGATGAGGAGTACCCAGTAAGCCGCAGTAGTCAGACTCAAATTTTCATCCCAATCAAATTGTCCCTCCTTGGTGTCCTATAAGACCATATGTATGCAACCAAAAATGATTTGAACGTTCAATCTGTCCGTCATTTTGTAGGTGATGAGACATTGTGTAAGTCTTATGTGCTCCCAACAAAACAGACTCTTCCTTAAACACATTCCACCAAAAATTCTGTCCCAAATCACTGTCACTCTAAGGTTAATCAAAATGCTTGTAAAATTTATCCACCAAAACCTTGAATACAGTAGAGGCCTCCTCATTAGAGACCACTTAAGCATCTACCCATTTGGTGAAATAATCTCCTACACAACAATCGTATGATTTCAACTCATTGACTAGGGGAATGGCACTACCACAGTGCTATAAGCGCCATATGAGCCCCTATGGTATAAATCTGCAATGGTGCATGTTTACTTACCTGAGAAGGCTTATTACGAGCATACACATCACATTGTCTTATATCAGCATGCACATCAACACTCATCCGGAAGCAGTAGTACCCTAACCTGACTTTCGCTTAAATCCGAGTCATACGAGAATGGCCCGCTAGCTTTGAATCTTGCATCTCTGTTAGTAACACGGTAACAAACGAATTTGTCAATATCAATTGCCATCGTAAAGCTTTTCCGTCAGTAGTTTTATACAACTTGTGTAGAATTCTGTTGCGCATGCACAGCTGTGCACACATGCCAGTATGTTTTAAACACTGGCGATTTAGATTAAATCTCTTCCCAAGGAGGGCACTCAAGGCCTGCATCATCATACTTTATAATGACTCCTATGTTTGAGTGAGCAAGCTGTTGACGTCTAATCTCATCCTCGGACCAGGGGCACAAAAGGGACAAGACTTCATTACTATCCCAGCCAGTAACCTTCCTTGAAAACCTCTGGGAATTAAAATCAGATGGGACTATCTTCTCTTGAGACCACACTGTACCTGTGTTCCCTATTGAAACATCACTGACAAGCTTACATACATAACTCAAGCCCTCCAAACAATCACGGGTCACACTAACGGCTGAAACATCTCTCCTATCATTGCCACCATGATCCCTACAACATTGTAGGTATGCCCTAAAAGGCATACAGCTAAGGGCATCTGCATTTTTGTGTCGCTTAATAGGTCTATGGTCTATTTTGAAATCAAACTGCCACTAGCCCTTCCAGCCAGCGAGCTAGCCATCCTTCCAAATTCTTGAATGACAACAGTCATGTCAACGAAGAATGATCAGTGTGGACAACAAATGGTCTCCCTTGCAAATAGTGCTTAAAATGCTTAACATAAGTCACGACTGCCAACACCTCTGCGAGTAGCACAATATGTTCTCTCACTCCTACTCAGTGCATGACTCGCATATGTAACAAGCCTCCCATCCTAATCCTGAATCTGAATCAATACTCTCCAATACCCATCAACTGGCATCAGTACCCAACACAAACGGTCCTTCAGACGAAGTGAATGTAAGCACAGGCGCAAATGTCAGACCCTCTTTCAAACCTTTCAAAGGCTAACTGTCAATTCTCAGACCACTGAAACACAACGCTTTTCTTTGTTAAATTATGCAAAGGCCGGCCAACACAGCAAAACCCTGCACAAACTGACTGCATTACAAAGCCAACCCCATAAACTTCGCACTTCAGTCAAAGACTTCGGCATTGGCCAATCCTTTACACACTGTATCTTAGGGTCAGTTGTTACTCCTTTCTTTGACAATCTGTGCCCCTGAAACTCAATTTCCGGTGTAAATAGAATATATTTATTTCGCTTTGACTTAATTTATCTTCCTTCAGCCTCTAAAACACTATGTCCAACCGTTCCCTCTCAGATTTAAAAAAATCATCGAAACAAAGATATCATTGAAGTACAACAACTAAATATTCCACTGGAGCCCAAAGTATTCACATAACAATTCACACAATCAATCACAGCTCGAGCACAGATCGTGCCAGAACCCACAACCACTCCAAAATTCACTCTATCCGCACTTTCACTTGCGACTATGAACCTTACAGGCAAAACGTCACGCTAAACATCCACTGATGCCACCAACAAGAACACTCTTTTGGGCATGCGCACTGCATCTGTCGTCATAGAAACACAAACTCGTTCTACGATAATACTGTTAAAATTATAGCAGCCTTAGTGAAGCGGGCCGAAACAACAAAAATACAACCATATTTAATATCGTGCATGGTATAAAATGTTAGTTTCATCTGTTGGGAGAATTATTTACATTGAACTTACATTTTCTTGAGAGAGTTATGACAATCTTAAGATCTCCGTGTTTATTGCTAGCTTTGCAAAAAAATCTCCCATAATCACTGTTGCTGACGTCTTCAATGTTACAGCGTGCTCTCTTTAATTGTTCCCTTTAGGTTTCTCTGACATACAGTCTGTTATCATCAGCCGGTAATGGATTTCCGTATCGATCATACCAGTATGTAGATGGGGATGGATTGCCATTGATCTGACATTGTAAAGAAGCATTTTGTCCGATTTTGACGGCCGCTGTTTTCTGTAACTCGTCATCTATGGCAAAGGGTCGATCTTCAATAAAGATGAATGTTGGTCATGATACAAGAAACTTATTGTTGCAAAAACAAAAGCAACACAATCACTTGAGTCTGCATGTGAGGGTCTCTGTCTGAGTTGGCCCAAATTGGTTTTTCTTGTTACTTAGTGTGTCCATTTATACATTATCGTGGCTGTCGGATACCAACGTCATAAAGAATACGATAGGATGACATATAGACATATACTACTTCGGTTTCTATAAACATTATTTAAGATACAAAAGTACAAATAATCACTTGCCTGTGTGTGGCAAGCTACAATTATTTTGTTTCAGACCCACGCCATGAATAAATTAAAACGGTAGTAAGAGCTCAATATTACACATTTTTGAAATAAAATAAAATATGGCGGTAGTATGCAGGATACCTGAGTATGAGAAGGATAAGTTACCGGGTGATTTTTTAAATGTGCAAACGAGTAAGACCATGTTGTCGATACGGTGCTGGTATTTTGTAGCACTAGTATTGTGTAGCCAAACCAAAATGAGGTGCGCAGGATTCACCGCGTCCAAGGACGCTTATGTATCGTGAGCATGAATTTTTTTTTTCTTAAATTTGTGAGATTATTACACCATCACACGAATCAAACGAACAATGAGATACTTCTACAAGGTACTTACATTATTATACTTACATTGTACATCCAATTGTAGCTTTTGTGACTCAAATGTTTGTCCTGAAAAACGCCCATTGGTAGCGATACAGAGATATGAAACGCCGTTGTGTTTATAGGTTAAATTGATGTGAATTTTATCTTCCGAGACTGTCCCATTGAATTGACCTTGCCGGTGCTGTGATGGAATGATGAATTGATTTTAATACCATCCCATGTACCACGATATATCAGCCTGCGGACATTACTACTACAGGAAAGTACAGCTTAGTGTCAACCATGAATTGCCACCAAATCATTCCTGGTTCCGTTATCGTTAGCTGTGTCAGGCATTTTTCAGGCTGGTTGGTGGAACTGTAAATTACAAGATGATAACGGAAGGATATGTGTTTTGAGAAAAAAAACAAAATTAGTCCAAAATCACTCATTATTGATCACTTAGCAACTTCTAAATAATTAGTATGAATATATAATCAAAAAATTTGACCAATTAACACTTTTTTGTAAAAACGTTAAACATTTGTTTCATTCTATATAAAATGCTCGTATTCTCACAGAAAATTGACAGCGTGATTTCCCTTGAAATACACAAGTTGCTTCAGGGAAGTCAGGATTCTTTGCTGAACATCGTATCTTTGCTGCATTATCGTGAGGTTCAAGTTTAATATGTATTTGTTCTTTCGTTACGTAGCCACTGTGACCGCTACTTTCTTCGGTGATGGTCGTAATGTTGAGAACACGATGACCTCTTAACGTTGAATTATTCTTATACACGTGATGGTTGAAGCTGGATTACTCCGGCTAGTTGTGCATGTTAGTGTCAAAGACTCGCCTCTCTTCTGTGCTGTCTTCCAGTTAGATTGGCCTGCGTTGGCCCATCTGTGAAAAACGAAGAATAAAGTAAACTACCATCTTTAGCACAATATAATGTATATCAGTGGGAGAACCGTGTTATGTACACTTACGAACGGTTGACCGAGAGAAATATTGATTTATATGTACAACTACTTCAAAACTCCGGCAAAACAATGACGTTTTCAAATATTTTTGTAGTACAGAAAAAACACTACTTGGTCACATGTTAGATTTTGACAAACCCAGCGAAACAAAAATATTATAAATAGGGCATATTTAGTAATGTACCAAGCAAAAAGATAAATTAAAAAGTCTCAAACAATTCCTTAAGAAATATTTTTTGAAAGGTAAACGAAGAAAGTGATCATTATCAGAGTTATAATTTGAAAGTCATTATGATAAAAAGAGTTTGAATTCGTCTCTTTATATGCCTTTATGTCATTCAGGACTGCGTTGCTGTGTTCCTTTTGTCATGTTTACCTATTCCTTCATCTTTACTGGTTTCTCACTATCTTAATTTCTATTAATTTCTATCTGTGCCTGTCATGAATTCCCTCTTCTCTGTCTGTCTCTGTCTGTCTGTCAGTCTGTCTGTATGTCCCCCTCTCCTTCCCCTGCTCTAATATCTCTCTCTCTCTCTCTCTCTCTCTCTCTCTCTCTCTCTCTCTCTCTCTCTCTCTCTCTCTCTCTCTCTCTCTCTCTCTCTCTACTCTCTCTCTCTCTCTCTCCTCTCCTCTCTCTCTCTCATGTACTCACATAATACGTCAAGGTAGGGGTAATCCGACCAGTGTTTGTAGAAAACAATGTTATAAAAATAAATAATAGTTGTCGCTGTGCAATTGTATATTCCTCCATCTGATATTTCTACATGCGGCAGTGTAAGCGTATGCCCATTCTCCACAGAACCACTTGGTTTAATCCACTCAAGCTTGTCATAGGGTAGTCAAAGTCCTCAACATCGCATTGCAATGACATGGAATTTCCGTGTTTGACTTGTTGAACTGGAATTGTTTTCTACGTCATTAATGAAGTCAAAAAAAACAAGTACAATATGAAATTAAAACCGATGTAGAAGCCAATTGATTGATGCTTGCTAATAGGCGAAGCTATATGAAGTTTGCACTATCTAGGTTTGGCGACATGTTTTATCAAAATATTTTAACTTACATATGTTGTCTAGATCGCATTTCATTCCCCATGTAAGGTACGCCATATTGCCAGGCCTCTTTGATATCTTTAGTTTATTTTACTTTACTTTATTTTATTTTAATTTAATTTAATATAATTTTATTTTATTTAATTGTATTTTATTTTTATTTTATTTTATTTTTTAATGTTTTTCATTTTATTCCCGTCATATGTGCCAGCTGGCAGCAACTTACAGCAAGTCGAAAAATGAAATATAAAACTTAAATCTATTAAAAGACAAAAATGAAAATGAAGAAACGACACAAAAGAAACATACGATACAAAGATAAAAAAAGTCATACAGCGAGACAGCAAAGATATTTATTTTGTAAAATTAACGTTGCATTAAATTGACTAAGATGTCAATAACACAAGCAATGATGAGTGAGTTTAATAAGCGGAAAATGCGGACCAATGAACCCTTTCTTTCTAAGTCGATCGATTACGAGGTATACATTTAAGGTATTGGTAAAGGCTACTTTTGCACCAATTCTTTTCTCAGAGTTAATGTCAAGTTTTACGTGTTAGAATCAAGATATTAAATTCAAATTTTCAGGATAACTCCAATACTTAATATTTTCTGTAAAGAATATAAAAATTGTATATTTGCAGCCATGGTTTTGAATATGACACCAGTAAATATTAAAATTTAATTTTTCATATTGTTTTACATATTTGAATTTAATAATAATAATTGGATAGTACTTAATTCTATGAAATTAGTTATAAATATATTGACACCCTAATTGTAAGATGTGTACGGCAGAATTTGTAATTAATTTTTTTAATGATTTTACATGGGTTTACATAACAAAAAATATTAAACATTATTTCAAATTTCAAAATGTGATTTTTCAAAAAGTACTTCAAATACAGGAAAATTGCACCGTAGTCAACTTGTCTGTACCCTTGTTAATAGGCTGTTAAAGGTCAATGTCCATATCTCATTTCAAAGGTTGGATTAAGTTGGCATAAAATTATGTAGGAAAACTGTTATTCTGTCAAAAATGTGGAAAACAAGCCATATTTGCACCCCTCTTTTGAAGTCACAGAGCAGTCTTTTTGGTTAATCTCACTTTTGACACCTCTTTGACACTCAAAGAATCTAAAAACGTATTTACAATAGCAGTCACACATTCTGAATGCAAGCACTGCCTTGTCAAACTTTCCTGAAAACAGAAAACATGACTTTCCTTTTTCAAATATTTTTAAAAGCTAGGGGGCCTCTACCACAATTAATACATTAAGGACTCCCCACTTCCTCTTATTTGGTCAGTTTTTCAGAAGTTTCAACAGGCTATAACTCTGCAATGCCTTTGACCCCAAATGTCTAGTTTTTTTTATTCCACAGAGAATGTTAACTACTTTTATATTTAATAGTTTTATTGAAGTTTATAACTGACGCTCTAGCCTTTACCGCCACCTTAAGTCCCTTCGTCTGGCACTCAAACCAGGAACATTGAGACCAAGAAAATATACACTATCTGTACACTTAAATTTGACAAAAGACATCTACGTAGGAATGTACAATCAAAAATATCCAAACGAACATGCAATTGTGGAATACTGTAAAAATTGCAGAGTAAATCATAGTCACAATTACACCGTAGACTGCTGTCCTTATGAAAACCATATCATGCATGTTTGACATGTAAATAACGAAGGAAACGTCTTTGGATTTATTCCATTCTCACTGCTTGGTGCGTTGAGGTAGAATTAAAAATAACAGTGTTGTATTCTATGGTCGGACTAACAACTGTTACACACAAACGACGAAGAGCAGGAGCATTGTCAGTTAGGCTAAAATTATGATTAATAAAACCAATAATGCGATTTGCCTTGAGTAGTAAGAAATATTAGGATTCTGAGAGAGATTCAAAAGATGACTGCATCCCCCTCCCCTGTAGCCCTCAAAAATACCTACCCCTATGGAGTCCCTTCGGAACCCTACTGAGTCAACTGTCATGGTCCATTGATACTGTATACATGGATTCCCTATGGAGTCCCTTCAGAAGACCATATGGAGTCACATTGCTCATGCGAAAGCTGTGGAGCCTTTCCCCTCCACTCAACTTTCATAACCATTTAACCGTAAAGTCTCATGTAACGCTAGAGAGGGGGACTAAATTTTTCCTGTTTCTATATTTCTAATGCATGATGAAATATGTTCTGAATAAGGTCTGAAGCGTTCTGAAGGGGCCTCTTCATCCACTTTCTTTACAGCATTCTGAAGGGATGTGGCTATTTCTTGTATTTGAGTAAGCAACTGCTTATATTGAACATAATAATGTTTATACTTCTCTAGCCTCCTTGCTGCACCCAGTTTTTCCTTGTATTACATCAGTAGTACATGAGACGGTATAGAACACTTGGGTTAGTTATGGGGTCTTTATGAGAAGATATAGACCACTGTCATGGCCGACTGGTACAAATGTACGTCTCCTTGGTGATGGAAAGACCCACGTCTCCTAGGTGATGGAAAGACCCCTTAGCCTAGCGAAAATGGATATAGATCACTTCGGAAAGATATAGACAACTTTGGAAAGATATAGACCACTTTTTTGCACTTGGGTTATAGATTACTTGTTGTCTATATCTTTCCAAGTGGTCTATATCTATTTTCACAAGGCTAGGGGTCTTTCCATCACCTAGGAGACGTGGGTCTTTCCATCTCCAAGGAGACGTACGTTTTGTAACAGTCGGCCATGACAGTGGTCTATATCTTTCCAAAAAAGCCGAACTTACAAGAATTCCTTAGTCATACTAAGAGCCATATAATTTCTACCCATTAACTTATAACTGTGGTGATACGCAGCACTAGTTCTTTTCAAGAGTCGGTAAATTGTTCAACACTTTCAACAACTGAGATGTGCATTTTTCCACTGTATTTGTAAGGGATGATAAAATAATTGAAGTAATATAGAGACATAATATGGCAGAAGGAGGAAAAGATATACAACTCAATGATCTCGAGAAGTTCGATTTTAAAATTTGGATGATGATTTAAGTTATGATGAAACATCCTTAAACATTAATCCCTTGCAGAAGCGACCTTTCCAGGCTAGCTCACATGATAGCCCATAGGTGGATTGTTTGACTAAACAGAGAGTAGAACTAAAATACAAATGGCTATGACAATTCTTAGATGAGAATAATATTATGATCCAGCAGCACGAACCAAACTGATTCATAATGCTAAGATTAGGGAGGGTGGAAAGCCGTATTATAAACACCCCAGGCTGTCAAGAGATAGAGGAGGATGGATTTTTTAGCTCCACCATTAAAAAAAAGAAAAAAGGGGTATCTATAGAATATTTATAAGAATAGTATTTGACGGGGTAACACGATGGGCCGCTCTAGCGCAGAGCGCGACTATGTGCAATCTACATTGCGTTTAGAAGATGTGTTAAAATGGAGAGAGCCGGCCGAGAAGCTGACACTCTACGACAAAGGACAAATCATAGATGAACTGACACTCTTACAACATGATACTGGCGGTAATGCACATGATATGCCGAAATTTTGAAAATATAATTGATAAATGGAACAATCTTAATCCCGAATTTAAAGCTACTAATGATGATTTAAGTATTGCGAAATATGCGTCTTAGCGAGCTTAACAACGAAAGAGATAAAATTACGCTACAGAAAAGAGAAGTTGAAAAACAGTTAAAGGAAATTCTTTGAACACACACCCAAGGAAAAGGAAAAGCCGAAAAACTACTAGTTGAACTCATAACAAGAGAAGCTAAAATTATCAATCGAAATTGAATATTAACATGGCAAGACCAGGGACGCACTTGAAAGATTGACGCCGACAAGGTATCTTTGTTTTGTAATTTTCGATCGAGAATTGTCACTCAGGCTTAAGCTGACAGAGTTATTTAAACGGAACAGTATTACAATCGCTGCATTACGAACTACCTTTTGAATGACAATATCAACAACTGCTCTTGCTGTGACTAAAGGGGGGGTCAGTTGGAACTGGCGGCTTAGGGTCGGACAATGGTTCAGGCCCGCCCAAAATATACACAAAAGAAATCGTAAAACAGTTTGGCAAATGTTGAAAAACTCTGACCACAAAAAGTGCTGCCGCAATACCTGGTTTAGTAGGCTCCCTTGTCAGTTTTCTTTTAAAAACAGCAGGATCAGTTGTCGGGTTAGTTGGAGAACAGCTATGGATATTTTGAAAGGTTAAATATAAGTCATAATAAATAAATTATGTATTAATATATTGACGTATGTTTGGCAAAAAGAATATTGCAAAGTTTCTTTCAAAAAATAAAGACCTCTATGGTTTCTCTATCGAATTGAAATTGTGTAAACTCCGGCGGGTAATCGTCATATCCTTCAAGCATATCCAGGTGTGAGACTCAAAGATGATAACTTATATTATCACATATTAGCTTTCATGAAGGAATGTCAAAGACTAACTTCTTTAAGCGACTAGAATTCATAGCTGTATTCCAGGATACTGAGGATGACCAAGAGGCTCATCATCTCCAAGAATATTGGGTCCTATGACTATTCGCGACACAGGTAATCGAAATATATTTCAGTCACATGGAAATATTAATGTAACGATGTGATTTAGTCAGTTGGAAATATTGTGTAAAGATGTTTTTTGCTTCTGACTTACTATATAAAATACATGAAAACAAATGCCGTACGATAGATCATTGTTCCATTTTAGCAACTGAATACCACAGGGAATGAAGACAGAATGGATCCGTCATGTACTTACTCATTATCCATGCAAAGGCACAGCCAGGTGAGATGCTTTACATACATGTCCGAAGTAAGAAAGCTGAATAGTTTTAGTTCCGGATATGTTCGATCTGTTTTGATCTCGCAGTAATTGGCCAAAAATAATCGAGTAGTTCAAAATGTTGCAAAAAATTTAATCAGGTGCATGGTCTTAACTTTGAGGGACAGATACTTCTTGGTTTAAGTAACTACCACTTTATTGGATGTTATCGTGATCCCTACACACATAAAAAGGAGAGAACAAACATGGCGCTTTACAGAATTCAGAAAGAGAATCTGAGAAATTAAGAAGTGGGGTGAACGATGCAAATATTAATGTTGACATTTTAATTTTTCATGTATATTATACGAAATATGCTATTTGATTGACTCATCCCTTCACCACAGGCCATAGGGTTACATATTCATCGGTATAGGTGGTCATATAGCATGGGAAATTACACTTGCACCTGTTCTCCCAATTACTTGTCAGTAATAATGTTGTACTACATCAATTATAAATGAAAAACATTCAAATGGAATATGAAACGCTCAAGGACCGACGTACTCGCGAGAGATACTGCTGGTTATTACAACAGTGGAAAAAGTTACCTTTACGAGCATATACATTATTTTAGAACAATCCCATTCAAAGAATCGGACACGGTTATCAATGAAAATGTTAATGTGCCACGTCGATAGCATGGAGAGGCTAATTAGCACTCTTCACTAAAAGATCAGAATCGGTTAGAACTGAATAGCGAACTTTTCTTTAATCCATCTATTGAATTTTTTTCTGTAAAGATTGAGGGTAAGGCAAATAAAATACATGCTCAAAAGATGCTACCAAAAATGTTTGGTACCGACACACTGCTGAAAAAAAAAATTGGTGTGAAAATTCTATGGATGAAGTCGATTATTTGAAGAATCGTTTTATTGATCTGCATAGCTTTAAAAATATTGAATTTCATGGAAATTGATTAAGAGTCATTGATACAAAGGATGGTGTACAACTTGAAATCCGAAAAAAGGTACATCAGTGAAGGGCGCCGACGCTCACGATGATAAAATATTTGCTCAAGTTTATGTTATTAGCGATGCAATGGTCTCTGTTGAGAATAGTAGATTAAAGTCTATACTATTTTAAGGCTTGCGTGATGCCGCCTATCCAGTTGGCCTAGTTTAGGCCAGCCATTCGCCCCTGTCTGGATCATTTAACTGTATATGTTTTGATATCATTTGCCGCCATCATGATTTTACTACGCTTTTCACTACTGGCTTTCACCAGATTGCCGTACAAACTGTCACAATATGTGCCTCTCCGGCTCCTTCCCAGTTTCAAACAGATCCTTATAATCTTCAAAGTTCAAATGTTTTCTAACACAAACATCTTTAACCCCTTTTTTGCTGTCTAAAGTTGGAGTTCGAAAAGCATACATTTCGAAGAATGCCGACAAAATCAAGAATAGGTTCTCCATTGAATTCATCTTCAAATTTGTCTCTACCTTTTTGTCTATCTTTGAAAATTGGGAGCGACCATCCCACTAGTATCATATATCGACTCCTTACATTATATTCCAAATCTTTCGAACTATGTCATTGAAAGTTATGTCTGGGGAGGGGAGAGGCACACTGTCTATGAAACTATCAGTATCTATGTAGGCTAATCGGATTCCAGGGAATATCTTTCAGGAGTAATTGTAATATGGTCATACATAAGCAGCTTAGAAAGTTCGAGTACTGCGGCGCATATGAAAACTGGCTGTACATACGATGTTCATCCGTTTTCAGTTCCACTAGGGCACTGTCACTGGAATCACCATCATCTTCTTGCAGGCGCTTCTTCAAAGGCGAGTGCACGATGAATCTTTTTCAGCAGCATTCCCATTCGAAGATAGAATTCGAGTAACTTGTAATGTAAGACATATTTCTCTTTATCCAGGAGACTCGTGATCAGTCGAGTTCCCTGCCTTGGAAATTCATAGTGATGTGGCGCGAGAGGTAGATCACTATGTTCTTCATGTAATTTAGCCGGATATTTTAGGTCTACTTCTAGAAAACAGGGTGGGAATCTGTCACCGGCGCTCCAATCCAAGCCTTCCATAGAGATTGATGGCATCAGGATATTTTATTTTGGTCATTTGCTCTTCTGTCTATAGTAATTCTGGCTCAGCTGTCAAATGAGCCGTTTTCAAATGATTTGTCTTTAAGAAATGAATATTAGACTGACTGATACCACCTCAAATCACCCTCTGGATGAAAGCCATCTGCTGCAGGTCCTGAATGAGCTTTAACTTATTGCCATTGTAAAGTAACATAGCATCCTATGTCAGGGCGGGCGCTGACATCTTGTGCGCTGGATCAAGCTTAAATGCTTCTAAACATGTGTCACGAAAATTTTAAAATATATTAGCAAGAAGAAGGACATCGATCTCACAATAGAATTCCGTTTAAAGCCCAAATAGCTGCGAATGTTTAGTAAACAATCTCAAAATATCCTTAGTATTCCAATAGCTTTCTTTGAATGAGGCTCATTAGAAGCTGAAAAAGTGTTATAACGCGGCCATGAGCATCAAAAGTGGCATGCCAATTCAAAGGTTTTAGCGTCATTTAGATTTCCCGCTGTTTTCAAAAACTAATCATATGACAGAGAAAATAAAGATTACAACAACAAAATGTTGGCCATCATGTGTTGTACATTCAAGTAAATACATCATGCTTGTTTCTGGTATGACCATGATGTGTATGTGCAGGAAATACAGT
Source organism: Ptychodera flava (assembly GCF_041260155.1). Taxonomy (NCBI): domain Eukaryota; kingdom Metazoa; phylum Hemichordata; class Enteropneusta; family Ptychoderidae; genus Ptychodera; species Ptychodera flava. The sequence goes on along the minus strand of NW_027248354.1, from coordinate 370,772 downwards.
TTTTTGTATTTTCCAGTGGGGGCGCCATTTTATAGGTGCGGCACCCGTTTATTATTTAGCCTGTTGAAATATGTAGGCATGGGCCAAATCAGCGAGCAGTGATACTTCAATACACGTCCTTTAGTTAGCACATTTACACTAACCAACTTTGGTTTGAAAATAAAATCATGAAAATAATGCAAAAAAAATCGCAACTATTGGGGCTTTAATCTTTCAGGGTCTGACACCCAACTTTTACCAATACTTGCAATGGGTTTGATATTCGACTCCGAGATCTCCTTTTCCTTTAATTTGCTATAATATTTCTCTGTCGAGGGAGCTCCTCCTCTTCCAGTCTGTCAACCAAGTCTAAGTATTGCATAAGGGAAGAAACCTTTTTCCCACTGAATCTCTGGACGAGAAAGTGGTACCGCCCATCCATCCTCTGGCACAGTCGCAGTCAACTTCTTGAGCGATGTAATCATTAGTTGGATACTGTCCATAAACTTGATTGAAAAGAAACGTTTCACTGTCTCCGTCTTCTTATCCACAACAATGGAGGCATTAAAGATAAATATTTTCGTAAGACCCATGATTCCTCCATTAGCCATTTAGCTATGATTTTGGCTCTGGGCCGTCCCCTCAGTAGCATCCAGTTCATGTAACTTTTTCAAAATAAAAGAACCATCATATCCCTTGAGGTTGTGAAAGTAGATGATGTTCTCGAATGGCGGCACCCTTCTAAATAGAAGGTAGTGGGATGCCCATCCTTTGCAATTCCGTGTGTGGCACTCTCCTCACATGCAACGCAGATCGGACCCTCCGGCCCGCCCCATATAGAGGAGTATCTCCTGTCGGTTTTATTATCCAATAGTATGTTTCGAATAATACTCAGCCTTTTCTTAATACCCTTTAGAAATTCTGTAACACAGGAGAGGCCCGTGATGTTCTTTTTAGGTAAATTTTCGGCTTACTGCGCCGGCCATCGTTCAATCATAACATACGAAAGACAAATTGGAATGTGCAGCCGTTGTCCTTCTCAATTACTGCCTCAGTATCTGCATGGATGACGTATGGGCAAACCACTTTCTTCATGCCCTTCGAATTGACACACCTCCTTAGGAAAATTGGCTTAGTGTGTCTGTCACACAGTACACCTCATGTATTTCCGACTTTTCTGTTGACGCTTAACCTTGCCCACGACACATACACATACATTTCTGTCTGTGCTCATTCTTGCGATATTACGAGAATTATGAACACAACTTAATTAAGTAATGGGTACATAGTGGCCCCTTCGGAACACATACATAAACATCTTACTCATTCTTACAATCAGTATTAGCATTAAGAAGACGATTTAATGCAGTAATTGGTACATAGTGGCCGCCGTCTTCACTGATTATCAGTGAGATATTGGCCATCTGCGCTGCCTCGCCACTGTCATACAAGACAGTTTTACCCGACGGGTCAGGATTACTTTCATAAATCTGAAATACTTGGAGTTTAAACCCCCCCATTTTGCTGCTAGAAGCGCTCGAATTTTAACTTGAGGCTTGCCACGATTGCATACTGGAAGCAGCTCTCGCTGCTGTGAGGTAGAATCAGATCGCTGACACAATGCTTATTTTTTAACCATTGAGGCAGTTTGGCCGCGCCGCCCAAGTAGAGTTTCTCCTCGAAACGAGGCCAGCACCCTCAACATTTTCAATTGTTCCAGTACATTCTCGTACTGATCTTTTAATTGACTTTGTATATCCGATCCTCCTACGTCTTTTGTTCCATATCTCTTTTTGAGTTAGCATGAAATGTACGGATTTGTGACGTACTTTGTTCGTCTTTCGGATCTATCAATTTGACTTCATTTCTGTACATCTTTCCTTTTCAGCCATGCCTTCGATGTTGATCGTCGCTATGTCCTCGACTCGTTAACTTCATGTGATTTTTTTTCTAAAACTGGCCTATCAAACGATTTCAGTAAGCGACGCCGCTTTTTGTGGTAATAGGTCGTAAGTATTCTTGGAATAAATGAAGTAGGGCACCCCTTGGAACGAGCCCCTTTTCTTCATATTTATTTATTAATTTATCTCTAAGACCATTGAAATCTACCCTCTGTTTTACTGAAGGGTCTTCTAGAACAAATCTATGCCCCGAAGAATCTGTTATATTTGAGTGAGTAATGGTGTATAAGTAGTTCGAGTGTCTAGGTCCCTATTCAAATCAAGTTTCAATATATTGGCTAGCCGATTTATCTCATATTCATTGACGACAATGTTCTCATCCATCATTAACTGTATTATTATACTATCCTATTTTTTAAAGAAATGTAATATAATATTTTACGATAGGTTATCAAAATCCACTGTAATATATTTTTCGGCATTTGTTAGTTATATATCTCACCTAATCTTTCTACATCGACTTCTTCCTCGTCTTGAATGTTCGGTTTATTAGGTGCAACACAAAAGAGTCTCTCTATGGTGAAAGAAAGACTAATCATACTCTTATTCTTAAATAAGCGCGGTTTAAATGCCAACAGTTTTATCTTACAAACTTTTCTAATATGACCAGGTACAATAGCAGGATTTTCTCGGGCTGGCAATCTGGTTGCTGTTTTTAACTGACAGTCGCTTGAGCTATATCAATGCATGTAGCGAAAACGCCACTATGAAATCTTTTAAATCAAAATTTAAAATACTTAACTTCGCTCCCTCGCTTCTGATACACTTTAGAAGGATTGTAAAATGTTAAATCATTTTTGGCGTGAGCAGCCAGGCTTGCAGCGAAGCTTTTAGCGGTGCTTGCATGGAAGCTTTCACCTAAGCTCTGGGATACTATTAGATCAGTAAACTTTCGAAGAGTTGGTCGCCAAGATACACACATTTCATCACATGTAGCGGATCATTGGAACCATATTTAGGTTTGATTGGAAAAATTAATTCTAGGTCGTCTACATATATAATAGGATCTCTATATACTCCAAGCCTGGATTTGCTCCATCACTAATTTGAACTTCATTGATGTCACTTTCCAGTATTTTTATTGCATCTCAATTTTTTCTAAAAAGAATTGCCATTATCTTATTGTAATATATCTTTATAAAAATAATTTGAAAAAAATTCTATGATATAGATATCACAAACAAATGTCACTCACATTCAATATTTGACCAACTGGAATTGGTTAGAGTTATTATGCAGTGAATTTGGTCGCAGGCGACGACTCGACTTCACTCTTACATGTACGAGAATTTGATGCCACTTTTTCTAGCATTATTGCCGACTTTTATAATGGGATAGTGGAGAGCTCCGATTTTCAGAAGCAGTTTATAGAACATACTCTTAGTTTACAATGTGGGCAGGAGGGGGAGGCACTCCTTCAGAACAATACATTATTTGTGACTCTTATAATTCAACACCTGCCTTTTTCTCGAATTAGGGGTGTTTCCATGCGGTCGCAAGAAAAAAAATGTCGTTTCATCAGCATTTGATGATTTACACAGTTTCATTATCATATTCAAAGATATTCTTGGGGAATATTGCAGGTGGAATATTCTGACTCGGGCCAAACCATATGAAATAACCGAGTCAGCCTTAAAGGAACTGGAAAATGTACATAAGCAGTTCAAAGACACTTTCTTAGAAATTTGTGATGACCACAGACTTCAATGTTTGATAATTAGTGAGCCCCTTCGGAACGCACTCTCGTCTTCCCTTCTCAAGAATATACTTAATCAAATGATGGATACAGAGACAGTCGGCCACGTAGATTGTCCACAAGCTTTTGACTTAGGAATTGCCTGGGCTCACGCAATAGCGGCTGTTGCGATATCGACAGCCGGGGATGTTTAATAGATGATGTTAACCCCGGCGAAATTTCGACCGTGGTGTACTGTGGTCAACATGGTATTTGACGGTTTTTGATTTTGACCATGACCTACCACGGTCAGCCATGATATGATGCCACAGAAGACATTCAAAAACAATGGTCGACCACAGTTGGCATGTTCTATCACGACATACTGTTCACGGATATTGCACAACCATGGTTGACCATGTCATTATGACAATCATTGCTGATGGTCAACCATGGTTGATCATGTTATTTGACATTGTCTCTCTCATAATTTGTTTACCTATGGCCAACCACGGTTGACAATGGTTTTTGATGCCCGATTTTCTTGATCACGATGACCTGCTATGGTGAACAATTCGGAAGAAAATGGCCATTACTTTTTGTTCTTTGACTGATGATCTTCATGACTTAAATTTACCAAGGTCCAGTATGACTACAGTAGATGAGATTTTGCCAATCAGGTTAACCATTTGGTCATTTGGTAACTCCGACATTATCATAATCGGTCGTCTTTGGAAGTTAAAATTTGATGCAAGCCCAATTCATTTTGACTATGGTCATGATGGCTTTAATGTGGCATTGCGATCATGGTGTCATCTCATGTTTGACTCCGAGACAAATCAAAAGCTATTTGAACTACTCTTTATGAACAGTTAATATATTTTACATCCGGTAAAGTGAGATAATATATAAATAAATATGGAGTATATATATATATATATATATATATATATATATATATATATATATATATATATATATATATATATATATATATATATATATATATATATATATATATATATATATATATATATATATATATATATATATATATATATATATTATACACTTGAGATGTGCAGATAGCTCCCAGTGTTGTTCGTAGCGTGGTTTGGTAATAGTGGATGAATAATACACATTCCAGTACCAAGTAATCAAAGAATCTACGTTGCATCAAAATTAGCAACAGAATAAACAGAAAATATACAAGCAGATCAGTAGACATGTACTATGTTATTCATCTGATATATATATATATATATATATATATATATATATATATATATATATATATATATATATATATATGATATATATATATATATATATATATATATATATATATATATATATATATATATATATATATATATATATATATATATACTGAGAATCTAGGAACTTGTAGTTGTCACTCTACAGGCTGTTTCAGCGCTAAGCAATCATTGCTTAGCGCATGAAACAGCCTGTAGAGTGACAACTACAAGTTCCTAGATTCTCAGTATTGACCGCCCTGCAGAAATGCATTGAGCACTATACTTTGCCTGCATGACAAGCAAGCAATTTTCGTATATATATATATATATATATATATATATATATATATATATATATATATATATATATATATATATTATATATATATATATATATATATATATATATATATATATATAGTATCTATATAATATATAATATCTATATATGCTAAATAGATGACATACTGATCGTCTACTGCAGGAAAAAATATTGTGTGCCCTACCGAAGTGCAGTTGTGTGATCACAAAAGTCAACTTTTACTGAATGTATTTTATATTTCAAAATAAAAAAAAGTCATTGGAGATCATAAGAGTGTTGATCCAAGAAGGAATATGCATGACTAAATGTCTTTTTTTGATTTTAGGCTCAAAAGAATAAAGTGTATCTAATAATACAATACACAAATGTCTGCATGTCCATTGTATTTAATAACTTCACTGTATAATTATACAATCTCTGGATCTTTATCATAAAATTCTCAGAGAGATAGTGACGTACAATGCAGGAACATGTGTGAAAATTCTGCACTATGTAAAAATAGCCCTGTACACAGAAATACTCTTACACCTAGCAATGAAAACGGTACACATTCCAGTGCCAAGTAATCAGAGAATCTATTTCAAGATACCATGGCCAACCAAATTTGGCATGCATGCAACATACTTCATTCCATCAACTTGCATGAAAAACAATTTCTCAGCTATTTCTTCCACTGGAAAACACACCAGATTACTTGTGTCCTCATTCTAATGATGTGACGAGGGCCATTACAAAATAAAGCAATTGTCACTCACCAATACCAATTTTCCAAAGGCATAAATATGATCTGTTAATACATTTACAATAAAGTATTCAATCTTTCTCATGTCACCATTTTTACATCGCACCATATAGCATACCCGTTTTGTCATACGTGTGTATTCTTTAGAATAAAGTTTATTTTCATTAAGTTTAACTCTGAAGGCTTTTTTCACAAAGTCATATCAAGCAATCCAGTTGCTTCCAATATACATTGACAATGTTCTGCAGGTAAGTCGCTAACAGTTCTTAAACAACCTGAAATGCTTATATCCTTTCCATAGGATGTCGAGAATTTGCCTCGCTGTTTCATTTTTTTCAAATAAGACTTTCCTTTACAAGCTTGTAATCTGCTCAAGTCAACACAGCTTAATTTGAGCTCATTTTCCTTCATTTGCAGAATTTGTTTTTTACATCACCTGTACCATGCACTGATTGCAAAACTGCAGCATTCCAATCTTCAAATGGAAGCAACTCCACGCCCACAATGGCCCCAACATCCGAACGTAAAATACAATGTGAGCCCCAATGTTGTGGACATTCAATCCACAACTTCCTTCTTTGTATAAATCTGCATACTGTTTGTAAAATGAATCAAGCAGAAATTCTGCTCGTTGAAGCTCAGGCTCAGAAATACTGTCTCCTAAAAGTAAATGAATACCTTCACACAGAAGTGACAAGTGCCGCAAATATACACTTTCAAAAATCCATTCAAGCATGGTATGCAATAGTAAAGTAGCCATGATTGAAGTTCAGTGGCCTTAAAATGACTGTAATGTTTTTCAAGATCACGAGGCATACGTTCAATATAATCAGGTGGACACATACCCAGAAGTCTTCTGGATATTTGTTTCAAATGCTTTCCCACAAAGTAATCTTCATTGCTATTTGTCGGGGAGAAGAATTTATACATAAGCGTTTTGACAACTCCCATTAATACTCCGTGCATGTAATCTGGCACTATACCTAATACTACATCAAACCATGGCATTAGAGCCAGACCAGTCATTCCACAAATGCCATTTATTCGTTTTGCTGGTGTTGCTTCTGTACCTTTCTCATATATGACGTCATGTGAATCGCGAATCGTGGGCTGCTGCTCTGGTGATCTGTATGGATACGTTCTGGCATACCCTTTTCCTTGCCTTACAGTCTCACCTGGTTCTTCACAGGTCGAACATCCATACTGTCCATTATGCATGGTCATGTTCAGGACATAGGCCTTTGCTTGCAGATCCATTGTTCCAAGGTATACTCCCATCCTTACAGTTATCGGAGTTGGAGCACCGGGAGGAGTTATTACAAGTCCTTCATCATGTAACTTGACCATTGCTTCACTGAAAGCACCCAAATACTGAGTGAACGGATGTTTATTCTTTCCCTGCAAAATTGCTGCCAAGATCATATTTCCCTCGCAAATCTAGTTGCCGGTGGTAATTCATTTATGCGAGAAATACTGGCCATAGCTTAACATTAGATGAACTATACAATGGTATACCATCCGTGTTAAACACCGCACTTACATTGTTCATATCATGTAAAAAGTTTCCCTTTTCACACAAGCTTCTGTAATATTGTCCATCAACAATATCAGTCATTTCGTCCGGTAAATTATTCTGCCTTATTGATTCTTTAATCATTTGTACACTATTCCAATTACCTTTTTCTCTAATATGTACTTAAGCTGTCTCTTGACATCTGCCAGAACAAAAACAACTTCTCGGCTGACGATTTTCTTTTCGTTGAGATGAAAGGGGTCCCTTATACCTGTACCAGGGCATCCTTCAGTTGAGCATAGATACTCATCTGGCTGTTCAGGGAATTGCCCACCACAAATTGAACAGTAATGCACAGTCATGATGTTTGCATCTCCTGAAGCAGCCATAATGTCGTGATATGACATCTTTTTCAAATTATCAGAATCAGGGCAAAGAATACGCATCAATTGAAGCATGCCTTTGATGCTGAACCTGACATATTATGTCGAAGAATACATGACATTATGCAGAGTCTCTGTATTTCACTTTCAGGATAAATCGGCCCATCTTAACAGTAGTATCAACAACTGTGTCTCTGTCCAACATTTCATCACTTTCATCACTTAATTCTGAACTTGAAACTTCAGAATCTGAATAACTGTTAGATGATGCAGACATACTCTCAACATCACTATCAGTTGACTCGTCACTATCACAATTGATATCTGAAAGGTCACTCACATAGTTGGATGAGGTATCATACGTGTAGGAGACTGATGTATGTTCCACCTCGTTTGATGAGCCACTTTCGTTCAGTTCATCTCAGGATTTTCAACACTAGTACTTTCTTGACTGAGTGATTGTCCAACTATGTCTGAATTCACATCCGTAGCTTCTGACTCCAGATGCGCAGCCATTGCTGCATGCCGGTACAAAGTACGTTTTGGAACAGCTATCGATGGATTGTCTTTTTACTTCATGTATACCCTTTTCATTGGACCTGTAGAAAGGTTGATGGAGTTCCATTGTGATATGAATACAGTGCAAGACAACTTTATTTGTACAGAAGATTTTTTGATGAAAAATTACACTAATTATCAATAAAAACCATAAATCAATAATAAGTACCAAGGTTGAGATACCAGATTTCAAAGCAATTTGGACAAGCAGTTTCAGAGAAGCATAATTAGAGTGATCAACAAAGATGGATGCCACATAACTGTCAATGCATCACTCCAATAAGTTCTGTGTTGTTGGCAGCAGAACTACAAATGTTCTACTGTATAAGTTTTCCAGATATTTCTCAGACAAAATGAGCAGTGACATCTTTCATTATTATGATTAAGTTTCCTTTAAGATACTTTACACATTACTGTTCAAAGTTTGATTTAGTCAAGGCATGCCTGTGATACAGTGTCTTGATGAATGCATACAAGAAAAACATGGCCGTAAATTTCTACTTTGGTTGGTCATAGGGATAAAATTTGGTTATGGCTAATTTTTTTACACCGGTGTATCAACATATATGAAAAGAATCAATCATAAAAATTTAATATTACAGATACTGTCCCTAAACCATCAAAGATGTACGGTATATTTACAATACATACTTTTATTGTGAAAGTCGACGAGATGGGTCAATATCCTCTGCTTGCTACTACGTATGCGGCCACACAACTTGCACCGAAATTTGTTTTTCCCTTGTATTAAGTAACACCGATGTTTGGACTCCTCCATTATGCTAATCCTGTGAAAAAAAGAGCAAAAAGAATCATTAAAATACTATTAAGATCATTGCTCTGTATCAGACAGATGCAGTCACAAGTACAACACTCAAAACAAGATCTGCCTAAGAATTCAAGGATACAGGAATCCAGTTAGCCATACACATGACATGGCTGTTCTTCTCAACATTAATAGATCGTGGTTTGTACTAAATATTCAAGTCTTAAAGGCACTCTGAGATTTTTAGTAAGATGGATAGATATTGTGTGGAAGTATAATTGTATGCCAATCACACAAGAACTGAGTGACAAGCGATTGTACATTTTGTGAACATGACAACATAAATGTACATGTACACTTTAATTTTAATATGTTAAAGAAATCACTGGTCAGTGATCATTCAAAAACCAAAAAAACGAGGGGAAACAAGATATTAGATTTGTACAGTTATTAGATTTGTACAAGTTATTAGATTTGTACAGCCAAAGCTTAGTTCGATACAACGACTCGATGCACTCAACCGAGACAACTAAGACAGATGAAGCCGCCATGTATTGTATTGTACTGTATCTTCGTAGATCCCTGCGTTGATTTCTGCAGCACCTGGTAACTCCAGTAATCTTGTAGTTAAAAAGAGACAAGTCACATTACAACATAAAAACAACAAAACGAACTTATTAAAGCTTGGAAATTTGGGCAGCCCTCAAGTCTCTGGTCCATTCAGTAACTTTGATCTTCTGTTGTGTAATTTCAAAATGTACTGTCTGCTCGCAAGTTCAATCCTGTTGATAATGTCCAAACGGTCACATGGTATACGCGCAGATGGGTCAAGGGTTAATTGGGTAAACTGTTCCGGGTTATGAGCAATCCTATTCCAAATGTCATCAGTTAAAATGTCTTGTAGCTGTCTAGAATATAAATCCTTAATGGTTGTAAACTTGCACATTTAGCAATGAAGTGTTCTCTGTTTTCTGGTTCAACTCCACATAGTTTGCACGTAGGGTCAATTTCAAATTGATTAAAAATAGCTTGATTTGTTCTAAGTATGTATGTTCCAGTTAGAAGTCTAGCTTTGATAGTTGCCCGTTGAATATCTTGTGAATTATGACATACTGATGTCCATATATGATGTGGCTTCCCAATCTTGATTGTCTGTGGATTAATGAATTTAAAGATGACTTATCACTCATCTGCTCCTTCCATTTCTGTTCCCAATATGAATTTACTGCTGTACTAACTTGCGTTTTCCACGAGTCTTTTTTTTTATACACTGTAGAATTTGATATGGTGAAGGTAATCCCATGTTTCCAAGATAATCTCCTTACTAGGCTGTACCAACTGGTGTCTGTGGGATTTTTTAGACTCAGTTGCCTTTCTGCGATATCTTTCTCGAGTTGACTACCAAATCTAATTATATTTGCAAAACAGTAAGGACAGCTTTTTCTAGATGGGCTTGTATGGAAGGACTCTGATAGAATATACGGAATTGGGTTTGCTGTTCTTGTCGGTAAAAACTGGAGTTGCCTGATAATTGTAGTCTGGAACTGTTCAAGGTGTCAATATCTGTAGTTCTTAAGTTGCAGACCTCTAAGCCATGTAATACCCTGGAATGACATATGTAGACCAAATTTTCGCTGATATATGTGGAGGTAATCCATTTCTACCATGTAACCCCGCCCCTAATAGGGCATAAGCAGTAGCTCTACACACTTGATTCGCTTTTCTATGTTAATGGTGAAGTTGTGTCTTCTTACAATTCCTAGATGTTCTACTTCTTGGTTTCTGTAATAGATTTGTCCTCAAACTTAAAGTGATGTCCAGGGGCAAAGATTCTTATTATAAACTATGATTTGACTTTTGATGGTTGAATATTGTACCTTTCATTATGAGAGTAATCTTCAACATTATGGTGCATCGCTTGTAGCTCAAGTTTAGGACAGCTATATCATCGGCACATGTTGCATGGGGGATGGAAATATAACCTATTGAAGCCCCAGCATAGTTGTTCTCAGGTTGAGTAAAAGTTGGTTGTTATCTCTTGTAGTGAGCAGTCGACAAAACTCCGCCCTGTCTGACACCTTGTATAATTGGATAACTATGTGAAAGATGATTAAACCATTTGACTTTTGATGTGAGATCTGTGTAGATATCGTTAATTAATCTCCAGTAGGGGGCTGCTAATCCATCAAAATATAGTTTCCGAAGCAAGGAATCATGTGAAACCACATCAAAGGCCTTTCTGCATCCAGGAATGTATATATATAGAGGCATTTTAGGGCTCGGCTTCTTCAATTGTCTCTGTAAGTATCATTGCTGTATTGGTGGATGAAGATCCTGTAGTAAATCCGCCCTGAAGTTGAGACTGGGTTGCTTGGAGCTGCTGGTTGGTATGGGAGTTTAAGATTTTTTCAATAACTTTAAGCAAAACCGAAAGTAACAGTGATTCCTTATAGTTGGCTGGATTGGTAATTAAACCTTTTTTGTAGATTGGTGTAACTATACCCTCTTTTAACCTGTTTGGGATACTTCCTTTTTTCAGGATCATATTCACTAATTTTGTGATTTCTTCTAGCAAGTGTTCTCCTCCATATTTAAAGTGCTCAACAGTTAGGCCATCACCATCTGCCGCTTTATTGGTCTTCATGGATGATAAAATGTTAGTTATCTCTTGTTTAGAGACATATAAGTCCTCGATAGCAGTTTTGTTATAGAGAGAATTAATGACTTGTACGTCATAATGTACTTGTTTCTGGTAAGAACTGTTGTATTTAGGAGGATTAGTAGGAGTTGCCAGCTTGCCAAAATAATTGCCAATTCACGAGTTATATCTTCTGTTGTTGTAAATTTCTGTTCACCGATAATACGTTCTGAAGGTGTACTGCTGGTTGATTTCCTTTGCATTTAATAAGTTTATGGAATGTTTTGGGATTATTTTCTTCGTTGGCAATTTGTGTGATGACTTCTTCTTTTTTCCTAGCTGCTTTTGTCTCTGTTTCTTCCGAGATCTGTTCTAGCCTTTAGTCTGTTGATTATAATCTGTTGTCACGATCCAATGGTGAGCCACTACTTCCATTCCCAGTGGGCCTTCTTACTGTTTTTTACAGCTTGTGCTATCTCTGGTTCCATATTTCACGCCTCTTTTATGACAATTTCTGATCTGAAATTTGGGATGCTGATCTGGTTGCCTCCTTGAGAGTTTTGCTCAGGTGCTCCAAGTAAAAGTCAATAGCAAAGTCTGAGTTATCATGGATGTCAAGAGATTTAAGATTTTCCTGTATGGAGTGCTGGTAGTGTTCTTTGTTACAGAGGTCCCATTTAGGTTTTGGGGTTATAATTATTGTTTTGAGTCACTTGGTTGGTATTTGAGTTTTACCATAACTGGTAAATGGTCTGACGTATTGTTTGAAGACAATGGGATTACTTTGACGACAGTTTCAAAGGCATTATGTTGTCATGGAGCAGTATATAGTCAATTCTGAGAGTGTTTCAAATTTGGGTGAAAAAAATGGGATCTCCAGTTTGTAGGAGTTTAAGCTGTGTTCTTGACAGAAATCAGAGAATTTCTGTCTCTTGGAGTATTGACTCTATTCATAAGGGATGCATTCCAATCACCAGTGATAAGAAGATAATGGGTAGATTTATATTTGATAATTATTTCAGCTATCTCGGCTAAGGTGTTATCAAAGTCATCATTACTGGCACTTGTTCCTCGGGTAGGCATGTAGACTGTAACAACACATATTGGCGGAGTTGTGGGAATTTCAATTACCACTGTTCTGTTACTTCCATCCGGTTTCTTATTAACTTGATGTGTCAAGGAGTTGTGGTAGAGAATAGATACTCCTCCATAGCCCCTAGGAGACTTGGAAAGGTTGGATCGGGTTGTCTTGATCTACTGTTTTTGTTGAGCTGTTATGAATGGGAGATAGGTTTTCAAGATATGAATTTTTCAAATTCAAACAACCAATGTTCTTGTAGGCAGAGAAAACTGTTTGACCAAGAAGTTGTTGAGTGTACATCTTATTTGCTTTGATATTCGTCACATTGAAGGTAATTAATGTTATTTCCTCTATTTCTGTTTCATGGGAGTTCTGGGGGGGGGGAGCTCATTGGCCTATCTCTAAAAAGACTTATTTGTGGTTGTAGGTAGTGATTTTTCCTTTGTTTCAGTTGCAATCTGAGTCTGAGAATTTTCCCATGATATCGGAGTCTCTATGGAGAGTTTTTATGGCATGTTCTTTTGGAAATGCACTCTGGGAGTCTCGAGAATTCTCATCGTAACCACGAGAGTTCGTCAAAAGCGCGCTATTTTTTGTCTTGGACTGAATAATAACGTCCAAGCAGTCATGTTGGCAACAGCCTTCAAACGTACAGTATTATGTTAAAATACACATATGATGGTGAACATATTTTCAATTTCAGAGAAATGGGTAGCCGTCAATATACAGTTGATAGATATTTATCCAATGTTTTTAAAGCCTGTTTTATTGAAACTTATGATGGCGAATCCGGGCAAGAATTCAACAATTTTGAAAAAAGAAGATCTAGTCTTGGCGCTATGGAAAAGTCACATGTTAGATGCAGAAGTAATTGAAATTTCAAGTAGGTTTCATTCAGGTCTATAGCGTAATTATATAAAACGTTTGTTTTAGTCTGAATGTACTTATTCTTGTTGCAAAATTCCTGACTTACTTGTTAGAACTTTTATAGGAAACTGGTGACCAGATATTTTTAAATGGTGTATCCCATGAGAACATTTAAGGACTATCTTAAAGTTTACATTTCTATTGAACCACAAAGTTTAACAATTACCCCGATAATAATTGTTTAAAGGTATTCACAAGCTAAATTAAAAATGTTAATTAAGACTTTTATAATACAACAGTCCTCTTTTCCACATTTATTTTCAGTCTTTGTTATTGTGATAATGATTGTCGTCCAAGATACCCTAAAGCTCAACAAACTAGAAAAAATGACTACCTTTGCTACAGAAACTCTTTACTTTATGGAGAGAAATTTATTGCAAATTGCAGTTACATTTACAACTCTGTAATTTGTAGTTCTTGAAATATTTTCCTTTTCTCAGTAATATGTAAGTGCCTATGATCCTGTTGAATGCATATATTAAATGCACTTTGTTTTATGATTACAAATATGTCCCTGAATGTAACTTTGATTATATTATATGCTATTGTCTTGTTTTCAGCTGAAAAAGAAAGGTCTTGAAAGCCAATTGATGGCAAAAAAAGGTAATTATAAATCTAGTTTGTGTGTATGCAAGAAGTTCCTCAAGTGCACTGGGGAAGGTAGGTTTCTGTGTAGATCTCAATGGAAAACAACGGAGGTATGTACATGATACATCAGTTCTTGTAAAAGAAAAGATTGAAAAATGGTAGCATGGAGAAAATTCTTTAATATAATACAGCTAGTTTGCAATCGCCCAAACTCGCTAGTCGCCATTTTTCATGAATTTTATTTGATACGAGATATTACGTAACTATATATTGTTTAACATGTTGAAAGATACTGATTGAATGGGTGACCATGCATATATTCAACCCCGCTTTTAGACACGATGCATGAAACCATGGCGAAAATGAATTAATGGTCAGGTCATGGCCATTAAACCACTTTTGCCATTGTTTCATTTTATTTGTCTAAAACTCGGAGTCGAATATATGCATGGTCACCCATTCAATCAGTATATTTCAACATGTAAACAATAAAAGTAGTATCTCGTATCAAACAAAATTCATGGAAAATGGGCGACTTGGTCCCTTTAAACCAAAGAGAGACACATGTGATTATGACTATCAGCTTCCCACGGAATAATTACAGGAGAATGTGCTGTAATTGATTTTCAAAAAATATTTATCTTCAGGTAGATCTCAGGTTGTTCACGGACATACAACCAATCGAAAAACGAAGCATTTCTACTGTCTCCGATGATGATGATTCAACAGAATAAACCTCAAAAACATATGTGCATGTCAGTTCTTGTCAGAGAAAAAAAAATGAAAAACTGGTAGTAAGTATTGAGAAAATCCACTAAAGAAAATATTTCACAATGTTTTTTGTTTTTTTGTACACATGTCATCACACAAAACAGGCGGATCAAATTAATGACAACTGAGCTTCCCTAACAGTAGTAATATGAGTACCAGTATGTGCTGTCATTTATTTGTTGAAAAATATTGTTCGTAATTCTCTGTTCAGAGACAGAGCACATTTATAGTACCATACCATCTCTGATGACGACTTCACACAAACATCCAAAGCTCACTTATCATTTAAAACCCAACAATAAAATTCTTTCAAGTATAAAAAAATCACAGCACATCAAGTAATGACTGAGCTCCCTGCTATGTAAAGAAGAAAAGCCATATTGATTTTCAAAATTTATTCTTTCTTCAGGTAGTTCAAAGTTCACTTGTACAATTAAGGATGCAGTTTGCCTCTATAATTCACCACTAATATATATTCATTTCCACTGAATGTTGGTAGAACAGAATGAAAATTTATATGGATTTTGACTTTGACCATAGTGCACTAGCCCCCAGTTGCTCGGCATTTCTACTTTATTAACATGTTTCAAACGATCAGTGACCAACATTAGCTTGGATTACAGTGCCGCTACTTTCAAATCATCAATGGCAGCTGTTGTAAAAAAAGTGTTCGTTTTATGAAAGTGTTCCTTTTTAGAAACACACACTCAAAAATGCATCGTCTTCAACACAAAAAGCATAGAAGATATGAATTCAGAGATGTATTGGAAGCCATCGATGCTGGTTTATTGAATGAATTATTGTGGTTTTGGTGAGAGAAATCCGTCTTTGACTTAGTGATTCGTGCATGCATATAACGGGCATGGCCGGTTATTCCATTTCCCAACTTCCTGCATTGCCGTGTTTGGACGACTGTGCTACAGCCTACCGCTAAACGTCACAGTCTGCTAAAGTTTACACCTTCAATTTATTCAGTTTTATGCCCACAGAGTTAAGGCAAGTCAAACGTAAACAGAATCATTAAAATCCGAGAACAAACGTTGACTACCAATGGCAAGGTGTTGTTTACATTTTACAACCCACGGCCATGGATCACGGTAGGCGACTGCTGATGCATTTAGAAGAAACATTTCATGATAAATATTAATAAAACGCTCATAAGTATCAATATGATCTGAGAAATTGCCATTGCATGTACCTTTCCTCATCAACCAGTATGTATTTCTCCATTTCGACCCAACTGAGTCATTGACCAACATCTCATGGCCGACTCAATGTTGCGTTACTGCACATGTTCAATGACCCCTTTCCTCCAACAACCCTGTGTACTTGTATGACGTGTTCCGTGCTGTACCTACATCAATTAGCGAGGCACCGCGCAATCGACGAATGCGAGCGAATGAACCCAAAATTTTCACTGACAACCAGCAAAAGTGTTGAAAACAAGTAATTCAGCATTAAGGATACAGACCATTATAAACTTTAGCCGATATGCTGTTTGTTACCAACTATTCATTCCTGTAAGCGGCACAACAATTGCATGATTTTCATGTAATAACTGGCGGCCGCAATTGCCGTACAGCCGGCCATATGGCGGGTGGCTGGCTTTTATCAAAACCCCTACTGAGGCAAAAGTAATCTGATGCAGTCATCAAATAACTACAAATTCAACAAGTAAACTCAATATTGTTTTACTTTTTCATAATGAAATTTATGTTATTATATCATACAAGTATATTGATGATGCAACTACAGCAATCTTATTGGTCAAGACGCAAAAAGAAACATGGTATATTGACGATATGCACGACTGCATGCGCGCAAGCTCTCAGCTTGAGCAAAATTCTGTTTTTTTTTTGTTTTTTTTTGAGGTACCCCCCTGAACTTTAATATACTGTTATGGTATATTAGCAGTAAAAAACATCCAGCGACGGATACTACTCTTTTTTGACCACTTCACTCCACATTTGCAACGGCTATTGCTCGTGCATATACATTGTAAACTGGTCAAAAACTTTTGGTATACCATCACTGGGTGTGCTTTATTGCTTAAATTTAGCAACACCCTATGTTATTACAACATGTACTATCATTAAGGTTTATTTAAAAAATGTCTTAGTCGGATATTTCCTAAATTAAAGAACAGATTTGTTCTCTGGTCATATGATCATTTACCTGTGTCAATGTATACCCTGTGTGCTCGTGTGATCATAACCTGTGTCAATGTATACCCTGTGTGCTGTAGATTTCATCAGTATGAATTCCTGATACCAGGTGTATATGGTTTGAAATAAATGGACTGTGTTATGTATACATTAAAATTTTATAGGACCATTTTTGGCCTTTATACTTTTTATGATAATAAGGAGGTTCATACCCCCCTCCCCCATGATACTTACCCAATTTCTGTTTTTATTAAAAGAAGCATCGGGAATCACTTCTCAAAAAGCATTTGCACAGCGTGTGTAGACGAAAATCAGGTCTCCTAAGTATAGCGGAAATACCTCTGACGCTTCCTCACAGTCAGATTTTGCGATTCCTTCAGCTTCATTTGATTCTCACAAGGAGTAAGTTGTGGATAAGTCAAGAGTTTTTTAACAGCCTTTTTGTCGTGGTCTGCCTTCATTTGAATCGGTTGAATATGGAATTTTTTGCTGCCTTTACATGATCCATTTTTAACTTCAAATTCTAGGTCTCATTTGACTTTACAATAACACCATCTTGCAGCAAAGTAAGCAAAATTCAAATTCTAGGTCTCACTTGACTTTACAATAACACCATCTTGCAGCAAAGTAAGCACAAAACTGCACCCCATAAATGGATCAACCCTATATATCCTGCTGTTATAAAACTTAAACTGACTTTTTAAAAATAGTAACAGGTGAAGTGCAATCCACAGATTGCAATTTCTGCTTTAACAGTAATGTTTAAATAGAAATTATAAGATTGTGATCATACAGTGAGAGACAGTGAAAGTGCTACACACTAATATTTTTCAACATTTGATTTTCAACACTTCGGTTTTTCAGATGCCAAATTGTCACTTTCAATTGTGTGGTATAAACTGAACTATGTATTGTGCTATTTTAAAACTACTTGTTCTTAACTTTTAGGTGTGCAACACAACGTGAATTCAATAACCTTAAATAAGAGGTGCATCGGTTGAAAAAGAGAGTTAAGGATCTGCAATCAGGGTCATCTGCAGTCAGTGCTCCTACCAGTGATTTTCATGCCATGCTTGAAAAGTCGCTCATCAGTCTGCCTTGTGGAAGTCTCCTACTGAAGAGTCACCTAAAAGCTACGCTCACCAGTCTGCCTTGTGGAAGTCTTCCATTCAAGGTAACAAAGTCGATGCGATGACTCTCCTGCTGCATCTCGGGAAGGTGACCCTTCCATATTGACATCTACAAGTGATTCAAATATATACAATGGCACGGCCTATTCCACTCTTCAAGATTTTATCGCGCATTGCGACAAGGTTTATGATGCTGTCAAAATCTTATTGACAAAACTGTTTTCCGCGAAAGTACATTTTAACAAATTTTGTCTCGGGAAAGCGCCTAACAAATCAACCCCTGCAGAAGAGCCATTCGACACTCGTCTCTTCTCCGCAATGGTCAATGTGATAAAAAACAAATACCCAGAAATAAGTAGCAAGAAGATAACAGAAAAGTGCAATCTGTTCAGAAATATGTGCAGAAACACTAACCCTAGGCTCTGAACTTCTACAGGATGTTACTCTTTTAATAGGTTTGCATTTCAAAAACTCAGGTATTAGATTTAGTCATGAGCACCATTTCTTTTTCAAAAACACATATTTATGACCTTGATGTAGTGCTGATCTTTTAGACTGTTGCGTGACAGCTCATGCGTGTGTTAGCAATTACATTTTTTGTAAGCATTCATGTATAAGATTTTCTTGGATGCGCAACATTTCTTGGAAAAGTTATTTATGCTCTTTTTGTGGTGATCTGTTTTGGCAGCTCATGTATGTGTCTGCATTCAGATGTTTCATAAGCATTCTAGTGTAATAGTTAGTCTTTAAGGAGCACCCTCGTTTTTCATAAAATAATATGTATTGCCTTGTTGTAGTGATTGTTAGTGTAATAGCTCATCCATATGTATTCATTCATATTCTTCTGAGGCATTCAAGTATTATTTTAGTCTTAAATGAGCGCAATTGTTTTCAAAGGTTATTTTTGATGCTCTTGTTGTGTACGTTTAGTCCGTAGATCATGCAAATGTCTGCATTCATCGCTTCAGAGGCATTCAAGTATTAGATAAAGCCTTGAATGGACCCTTTTTTCGCTCAAAAGCTGATATAATTATGCCCTTCCTATTGTGATATTTTAATCAATTGAATGACAGCTTATGCATGCCCATTGTTTTTGTCAATGAAAAGCTCTGATGAAATAAATGTTTTTTGAAGTTTTTAAAAATTATTTTACTTGCTTCAAGTATTTTATCAGGAACCTCATCAGTTAATTTCAAAACTTTAATATTGAACTTCTCCTTTGTTGGTGACCTTTGTCTACCACCATGGTTGACTATAGCTGACCGTGCAATGATTATCTGATGGTTGATCACAACCATTGTTGATGACAATGGCTACCCACCATGGTTGACAATGGACCATGTTTGGTGAGCGTGGTGGACCATGGTAGTTTGTGCCATGAGCATGATTTGTAACTGTGATCTGACATAGTTGACCATGGTTTCTTGACCATGCTACACCATGGTATACTATGGTCAATGGCAATGGTTGACCATGGTTTTTGGCAACGGTCGATTATGGTAGACCATAGTAATTTGTGCCATTTAACAAACATGGTCGACCATGCACTAACATGATAGACCATGGTCATATAACCATGAACTAACATGGTAGTTTGTGGTCAAACATGTTGACTTTCGCCTGGGAGGGAGGAACTTGAAAAAGCTTATTATCCATCGGACCATGAACAATTGGAACCTCAAGAACCTCCGCAAACTTCTTAATGCTTGTGAAACTGTAAGTGCTTATAATGCTCCGTTTGACTTACAGGCACTTGGCCTGGTGCCAAAGGGCTGTCACATGAGCCTCTTCGGAACGCGCTCAGACTACGTCTGCAACAGCGGAGTTATTTGTCTATCGCTCATGGCAGTTAACTACATTGTACTTCAACCAGAATGTCTCAAGAAAGCTTAAAAGGCTCTTGAAAGAATGGACAAGGGCAACATGAGAAGTCATTTTGAAGATCTTGCAACTTAGTATGTGCCTCCGGCAGGGCGCCACCAGTTCATCCACATACAGTCTGCAAGGATGCAATAAGTGAACACTACGTACGACAATACATGATAAATACTTGGCCAGGTGGTTGGAAGCGAGGTGGTAAACTGACACTTTCTTCTTTCAAGAAATTAAGACTTTTTCCATGGTACTTATTGAATAACTTTCGTAATTACTTACTTTTACAAGTACTTTGTACATAAGTATTAAGTAGTTTTTATAACATTTTCCCCTTGCTCCCAACTATTGAAGCTTTCTGGATAATCGAGCCATTTTATCAGATAGTATTTCTTTCCTTTCACTTTTTTGTCGTCAGAATTCGTTTTACTCTGTACAGCTTGTTGACGCATTCTGAAGGGGCGCTCTAAAGTTCATCAGAATAGAAAGAGCCAAGTATTTCCTCTCGATTCAGATCTTTTGTCTTGTAAACAGGCGGTGTAACCAGTCCAGATGCGTACATCATTTTTGAAACTATGAACATCTCCTCTGTCCAATTTGGTAAATATCCTTTCTTGAAAGTGGTCTTGTATTTTGTAATTCGGACCCGTTCTCCCGGCTTGAATTCAGGGTTAGCTCCCACGGCTGTGGTGTATAAAATGCCTGTTAATCATTCTCTGTTATGTCGACTGCTTTCATTTTGATACTTACATGTACAGTTTTGTTGTTGTTCTCGAGAAGTTCTGGTAGAATAGTGAGCCACTGGCGTACCTGTCTGTATGTAAAGTCTATCCTCATCAGGGTCTTCAAAATGAGATTAAATTGTTCCACAACACAGGCTTTTTTGTCCCTGTATTGTGAAACCAGTGAACGCCTGACTCCTCGAGCCATTTCTGCATTTTATGGTTTGTAAATTCCTGCCCCTCATCGGTCTGAAGTCTTTCAGGTTTACGGCCACTTTCATGAATTACATCTTTCAGTGCCTCCAGAGTGCCATCTACCGTTTTGACCATATCATCCTGGACTATGCATATTTACTGAGCACATCTATTACTGTTAGCATGTATCGAATGTTATTATTCTCTTTTGCGAACGAGTAAGGGAACTCCACAAGATCGCCTGCCACAGAGTCGTCTATCGATGTTACGGACGCGCCACCTGCCTCGGGTGCTGCTGTGAGGGACTTGTTTATGTAGATAATAAGTTAGCTGAGTTTGCAACCAGTTCTTTACCTCTTTCTTGGTCACTTTCAGTCCGCTGGAGCGTGCTGCGTCATATAATTTTTGTACACCTCCAAAACCAGTTTTCGGGTTGTAATATAATTCTCTAAGAGTACCTTCGGTGTTGCCTTTGGTTTCAATGGTAGCGTGTATGATTTTTTAAAGCCATATGGGTGACGTAAACAAAATACAAGTTTACTGAATGACCTATTTTTCAATTGCCTGACTAGGTCCGAGGGCCTCCCGCTCTGAGATCTCCATTCCATATTCTTTTATAATAGTCTTGTTGTCTGTCTTGCTCGATGTGTAAAAAAATACTAACATCTGTATGTTTTCCCTAAATGGTTTACTAATACTAGTATATTGTTGAGTCAGAACCCAGACAGATAATCCGTCGTGTCTTGCGCTGAAACAAGTTTGACTAAAACATCACTGCGCTTCTTAATATCTTTTGATGAGGCACAGTCGTCACGGATTTTTAGAGTGTTTATGCCGGCCCATTCATTATGTATGAAGGCTAGAGTTTTGTCCACAGCATCGAGTCCGACCAGAAATATAAATACATTATCATCCATCAATATGAATTTTTTATTATACGTTTTATTGTTCATGAATGTTGGACAAATAAGAGTGCGCATTCAAATTACCCTTGGTATGGTCCGGTGAGGAGATTCATCACATATTCTGTTTTGCCAGAATTTGTCGGCCCAGTTATAATCATGTTGAATGGCGGTTTGAGAGCCTGCATTTTATCTATATACTGTGCATAAATCCAATGGATATGGCTAACGATTACAAACCAATTTTTGCCGAATTCGTGAATGGGATCCGTGCCATTGTCTGCGACAGCAACGACTGCATCTGCCCCCTTCGGAATGCTCCCACTCGTGTCATCAGTGCCGGCAGTGTTTGTGTATGGTGGCTCTCCTGCCATTGCACAGCTTCCTTGTCCCCGTTCAATGCCTCATGTTTAGCACTTTGTTTAATTTCTGTGTTTATACTACGTTTACCCAAAAGATCATAGGTTCTGTTGCATATTGCAATTCACTATTGTAACCTGCAATCACCGGACCCAAAGGAATGACCATTTTAGAGGGCAAGAGAAGTACATTGGGCGAAACGCCCATATAAAGTTGGACACCAGTAATCGTTATTGTGTCTTACTATCTCCGGTAAGGGACTGGTCAGTTTCTTCGGCCTGGGGGGGGGGGGCGGTGGATTATTTTTTTGCCGACGTCAAAAAGTTGCTGACCCCCCCTATGCTAAATTTTGAAAACAGGGTGACCCCCTATTCCAAATTTCGAAAACAAGGTGACTCCCCCCCCCGGCGCGCGACATGGGTAAAGCAAAGGTGGACAAAAAATTATATATATATATATATATATATATATATATATATATATATATATATATATATATATATATATATATATTATATTTTACATTTTACATATATTTATATTTTAAATAGTCATTCTATGTTTTAATGAAATTGTTGACATGTCAGTGTAAGATAGGAATTTCAAAGTGTCAATCTTAAAGTTTGAATACAGTACGTTTTGAATGAGCTTTATTTTGAATGAGCTTTGAATGTATTTCACACTTTCTATGCTTAACCAGATATGTCAGTTGTAAGATAGGAATTTCAAAGTGTCAATCTTAAAGTTTGAATACAGTACGTTTTGAATGAGCTTTATTTTGAATGAGCTTTGAATGATTTCACACTTTCTATGCTTAACCAGATGTCCTGAACTGTTGTACAGAAATGGATGTCAATCATTAATATCAAAGAGGAAAAAGTAGTGAATCAAAAACTTTGATGGGTGTAAAGACTTGCCAACCATCTAATTAAATGTCCTGAGGAGCCATAGAGAGCTTTTTTAGCCAAATCTGATGTGTACAGTGTCTGAGAGGACCTTTTCTTGTAACATTGAAACCATAAAAGCACAGCTAATAATGACAAAAACTGCCTTTTTAAATGTTATTTTGTTCATAAAAACATCTTTCTACAGAAAACCGTGACACAAAGGAAAATAATTGCGTCAATGAGAAGGAAAGATATCTTGTCATTTTTCTATCTCTAAAATAAGTCACTGTATCAAATATATATTGTGAAATATTTGTGCATGTTGCTTTCTCATACTGAATTCTCATAGAGAGAACAGAAAAGTATCAGAAATTTGTCATCCTTTTCATATGAAATGCAGATTTCATAATGGTACACTTTCACTTAGCAAACATCAAGATATCTCTGATTTATTAAAGTATGGCGCCCGAAGGGCGCGCCGAAAATATGAAACATCCTGATATCTCTGATATATATGCCTTGTGTTTTAAAGTCATGCACCTGAACCCGATATTGAAAGTCGGACACCTTGGAATTTATATTCCCAAATTCACTACAGCAAATTTCATATTTCCCGAGATTGTATGGATTGTCGCCGGCTTTGAAGATAGTTACATCGTCCGGAAGTGCAACCTCCATTCCATGAAGGATCAGACCTACTGTAAAATATACATGAAAATGACAAAATGAACGTATTTCAGGCGTCAATTTGCTGTCCAAGAGATGGGCGAATGAAATACAACAGCCAGCGATGCTGCACCATACGGCAAAATTCAACTGCTGGTCCTAGTATTTCATGTGCGGGCCACCAAACCATATATTACTTTCTCTGGCTGATCAATGAGTGATTACGCCATCTTTGAATATATCTTGCGGATGGAAAGTAAACTTATCTGTCGGTGTTACATATATTTCTTAATCCACGAGAAGGGGTTTTATGCTATATGGTTGAGGAGGAATATCCGCATGTTGTACCGATGGTATGTGTTTCTTATTCAGCTGAAAGGCAATCGGGAATGCGTTTGTGTGTCCTGTACTCATGACTGTAATATGTGTCTCTATATATACAGATAGATTTTAATGGAGGAGAATATAATAGTCTACTTACATTCCCGACTGTGCTGATACTGTATTTCGGGTACAGGTTTAAACGTATATCTATGTTTTTACAAAGAATAGATAATATATCGTGTAGGTTTGAACATATATTTCATTTTTTACTAAGAATAGATAAAATATTGAAAACAATGGAGAATATCATACAATCGGCGGCAGCAGCAAATGCAGCACATTCCCCTAGCCGAGCCCCTTGCGGAACGGAAGGAACCTGGGACGCCTGGTCCACAATAGAGATGCAGTGTGAAAAAATATTCTATATTATTGCAAGTGGTCAAAGCAAGTTATTTTTTGGCAAGGAGCTTTCAAAATCGGGCTTAATATCATACCTGAAATAAATCTATTCAACTTCACCTCAAACAGCTCCGCCACCGCATTCTGAAGGGACGCTACAAACAGCTCCGCTAACAGACCAGCCATCGACCCCACCGCAGCGCAACAAAGAGAAAATTACCCTCCCAACGAAACATCCAGGGAGAGTGGCTGCAGGGAAGAGATTGGCAGAATGGAACAGGCAGAACAAGAAGATGAAGAAGCGCCAACCGATAACGGTGACTAACGATGGTATGACTGTGGCAGACCCCAGCCCGGTGCCAGCCCTACAGTGTACGCCTCAACAGTGTGACAGAATGTATAAAATTATTTTCTTGTTTAAGGGAAAATAGCAGTTTCATTGACCACACAAGGACTTTATTGGGGATCACTGCTTGGCATATTTTCCACCTACGCGTCCCTCTACGCATGAGCCCCTTTGGAACACTAAGCGTCCACATATGCGTGAGCCCCTTTGGAACACTGTGCATCCTGCTCCTACTGAGTCAAGCGCCCAGCTTGGTCAATCTACATTGCTTGAGATGGATTAATGCACGTAGTTATGATTTTTTTTATTTTTCTATTTACATACACAAAGCAATCATGGATACTAAAAAGGTTGTAAACACAACATATGACGGTATTAAAATCACAGGACTTACGATGGGATTTCTTGTGATCCCTAGCAAATTTCGAAGGATGTTGGTGGGTGATCCAAGCTGACTAAACCTCACATGATTAGCGAAATTAGGGGGAACGACTGCTGCTGCGTTTGCGACCAAAGATCTCTTTAAACAAAAAAATAATATTCCTGCAGAACCTTATACTTTGTAATGTATAGAGACAAACCATAGCTGCAGCAGTAGGAATGACAGTTTTTGGTGCTGTATTAAATGCAACGGCATTCACAGGCGGAAATATAATCGGTCAAAAGTTTAGCAGGAACAGCAGTGCTCTTATTGAAGAAAAGTATGGCATGATAAGGCCCTAGAAAAATTTGAACATGACCACAATGTCTGATCAGAATAAAGATTACTCCAGGCTGATTGGGAAAGAGAAAATCAGGCAAAAGGTGCACTGCATGAAAAGACGAATTTAAGCTCGTAACCATGAACCGGATGTGTACATGAGCCCCCGCACTGCACAACTGCACACGCTTCAGTTCACGTACCGGTTACGCCACTGAACCTGCATAACTGCTCCTATCCGCTGAAAGATTAACTGCACTGGTCGCCATTGTGACTCTTGACATATATATCATGTCTCAGTACAAAATGTCGGTACATTCTCTCACAAGTGTCCTAAATGTCGACAAATTAACTGTTTTAGTTCACTGTAAACCTTTGCTCTGAAATGATTCCTGTACAAAAGAATCGAGTGGTAGAGCTCTCTTGTACTGCAAGGCCCTGTCTTCAAATCTGTTTCACAGATATTATAGATTTTGCTGTCATACCGGCAAATGATAACAATGCCGGCTCATCGTGAAAAGCCAGCTGTGATATTGACCGTAAATACGATCGTTGTAGATGCGCTTGAAAGTTGAATTTGTGAATATGATGGCACATTTGTGGAATCATGTAAGATGGCAATCATGTAAAACCAAACAAGTGATATCTTTGAAAATGGGCAGATGGTTGATGGTCGGTAATCGGAGAGATAGCTGCCACATTGTGATGTATATCAATTAATACATTGTATAATGTGGTTAGGCTGGGTCGGGCATTCCATTTCGTAAATGGATATTAAGATGCGGTAATAGATCAAGTCGTCACTTTCGACAAACCACAGGCCTGACCTGAGGTGGACGATGAAATACCTGTATTACATACTTGTACATGATATTCTGAGCTTGTATATTGCGTATCATTACTTATAATGAAGTTCGCTTCATGCACGGTCTGCTTTTGATAATTGACCATCGCATGTCCGTCGGCTGCTCGAAACCTCGATCTCGTGTAGCAGAGTAGTGCTAGTGTACACCGTAACTGAGGACACGTCCCAAACTACAAGTGAACTAATACTAAAACACATAATTGTAGCCAAGAAAAGCGTTCTTGTGACGGACCATGTTACAATAGACGACGAAAGGACGAACTGCTCACCATGCGAACATTTTATGGCAAAACATAACTATTACTCATTTGACCAACATTACAAGGGAAAGATAATCTTAACCTCTCCGATCCAATTTCATGTTATCCCGCATCGGACAATCACGATAGCAACTGATAAAATCAGAATCTCATAAAAATGTCATTATCGACGCAACAGGCATAGAGAGGCCGTCTTGCCTACCGGGCATGCCTATTGAATGTGGAGAAATTCCCATCTTCACCCTGAAATCTGAAACCCGTGATGAAGTGAAATCGTATGGTAAATGTATAAGATGGAGTATTAAAATATATTCCTGGCACCCCTATTATTCCATATGAAGAAAATGGGGGGAAAATGTGTTTATGACTAACCATTATTTTCATTCTCCCAAATATATCTTGTCGTGAAATCCCTCACAGTATATTTCGAGCGGTACAAGCAACATGGGAAGCTTATAAAATGCTTCAAAGAAACGACAAGTTTTGTACGTCGGCCAGAAGACGGACTCGAACCCCGCCTGTCCGTGCTGCATAGACCTCTTATCCCCTGCCTTGCTAATGTTGCTATGGTTGTATTTATAAATTAGTGTGAAATTGACGCGATCACACCTCTGCTTGGTAAATACTTATGCCCTCTCTAACTTTATGCAAGGTTTGTTCATGCACATTGTTTCTGTAAGCATTGTTTGATAATGCAAATCATGGTAATGCAAATGAACAGATAATGCATGCATAACAATAGATAATGTTGACCGTCCCATTATTCCTAAACTTTTACCACGTCCTTCCGTGACCATGGCATTAACCCAGTTCCTTATTCTCTTCCTTCCTCCATTTTAAAGTAAATTTCCACTATGAAACAACACCATTAAAAGAGTTGCCCCTGTCTAGCTCGCCTTGCTATGTTTTATTACTATTGAGGGTAAAAGAAAGACTTATTTCCTTTACCTACTCGTTGTGACCATAGACATTAGAAGCGAGACTTCTTCTACCTATGATGTGATCAAGTGGGTGGTCGAAAGGTAGAACAAAAGCAATATACTTGTACATATGTATAATACATTTGTATTTGTCAATGTATGTTGCGAGACTTCGTTCGGTTTGGACAAATTTCATTTACCCGGGCAGGTAATAACTTAAATTTCTCAAAAGTTGATCAAAATTGAATGTCAGACGTGTGCATTTTGACCAATATGCAGATCAGAACTACATTAGTTGTTGTTGTGACGTGATGACTCCACTCATGCACAATGTCTGTATCCGGCGACCAGCCGGCCACACAACTTTGTTGCGGCTTCTTTTTAACAGCAAAAGTATCGACACATAAATCGGATATTAGCTTGGAAAGGATATTTTGGGGAAACAATTAATTACATTCGTAAATTCTTGCCATAAAGAATTGTGTTGTGTAAATTGTGAGCCATGTCTTGAAACAAAGAGTTGCATAAAATGCAGCATTGTGATATTCGGAATGAAAATGTGAACTCTTTCATAGAAAGATAATATATCAAAAAGCATAATGAGTACAAAGAGGACGATGGTTGCTTCTCGTTATAACGGTGCAAATGACTGGTGGAACATTTGCTGTATTTCTAGTTGAAGGCATACACCCTAGAGAAAAGAGGGTCTACGATGAAGGCTATACCCGGTACACAAGCCAATGCACCAGAGTTGCACACAGACATAATAGCGGAGGTAACCACTCTGAGGAGGGGCAAGGTGGGTGAAGCATCCGCCAGACCATGGTCTCTTAACAACCAATAGAGTACTGATCACGTGGCAAAATGAAACACTACCTACAATGTGGTACGATGCCAAATGTTTCTGTTAATGCGTGAACAATGTTTTAGAGGCTTAAATGACTGATGCAGATCTACGACTTAGTCGTCACAAGAATTGGTGTGAAGCCTTTTTAGCGCTTCTCTCGTCCGGTCGTTGCATCCAAATATGCCCAGTGTATCGTACCTTGGCCATGAAGGCAGGATTTTGCACAAGGTTGGACTATAGAGTATGCACTGTATCGAAGTCCAATAAATTTTAGCCATACATATAGATTACAGACTAGATGGTGAGTCTAATATCGATATCACGTATACAACCAGTACAACGATGTGCCTTGTATCTGGACACGCGGGATCTGTAAAATAACCGTTATTTACCTGACATTATTGGCTCTTTGGGAACTCTAACATCTATAATAGACGATAATATAAGGGACTGGGCATAAATGAAAGGGGACAGTGTTTTTCGAAACACCGCTGCATCAAAAATAGTGACCCTTCAAAAGTGCATGCACAAAAATTTGTGACCCTCCCCCTTATCTGTGCATGAAAACAAGTGACCCTCCCATGTTACTCACACCCCCAAAACAAGCCTGCAATGTGTTGAAGCTACCCTTCTGACTTGCTATGCTTTTGAATCCCCCTCCCAAAAGGAAGGCAAATGTGGCCGATATAACACTTTGTCCAAAAAAATCAAATCATATGTGTGTGAAAATTCATGTTAATATACTTTGGTTGAAGTGGCAGGTAAAAATTGCATGCGTGTACAAAAAATGTAATTTTTAGATTTCATCGAAAATGTTGATTCACTATACATGGTAGTCGACCATAAGAAACTATGAACATATATTTTCCAGTATAAAACTAGCAATATCTGTTCATCTATAGATGTTTAATAACTAATATAAATATACTTGATTAGCATGGGTTGTTCATAAATGCACATGTGAACAAGACATTTTATTTTTGAATTTTGCTCAAAATGTTGATCCACTAAACATGGGAGTCTATGGCAAAACTGTAAAAACAAATTTCACAATTAAAATATGTAGTATTCGTGCATATAAAGGCCCTCAATATTGACATAATTGTACTTGATTAGAAAAGGGTGGTAACTTGTGCATCTGTGTACAAGAACTTTATTTTTGGAATTTCGCACAAAATGTTGATCCATTATACATTGTAGTCTATGAAGAAACTATAAATATTTTTTTTTTAAATACAAAACTTGGCTAACCTGTGTATTTATGTATGCTTGATTATTGATATCTATGTTCTTGATTAGACTAGAGTGGTTACAAGTCCATGTATGTGCAAGACATTTGATTTTGGAATTTCACTGAAATGTTGATTCATTATACATGGCAGTCTACAATGAAATCCTATGAATATTTTTTCCTGTACAAAAATAGGTAAATCTGTGCATTTATGTACACTCGATTATAAGTATTAATATTCATGATTACACTACAGTGGTTTCAAGTCAATAGTTGTGCAAGAAATTTGATTTTTGCATATCACTGAAATGTTGATTCACTATACAAGGCAGTCTATGATGAAACTATGAATGTTTTTTTTCCAATACAAAACTAGGTAAATATGTGCCTTTATGTACACTTGATTATTGGTATTGATGTTCATGATTAGGCTAGAGTGGTTTAAAGTAAATGTTTGTGCAACAAATTTGATTTTGGTATTTCATTGAAATGTCGATTCACTATGTATGGCAGTCTATGATGAAACTATAAATATTTTTTCCAATACAAAACTAGGTAAATCTATGCATTGATGTACACCTACTTATTAGTATTAATGTTCACGATTAGACTAGAGTGGTTTCAAGTGAATGGTGGTGCCAAAATTTTGATTTTGGAATTTCACTGAAATGTCGATGCACTATGCATGGCAGTCTATGATGAAACTATGAATATTTGTTTCAATACAAAACTAGGTAAATATGTGCCTTTATGTACACTTGATTATTGGTATTGATGTTCATGATTAGAGTAGAGTGGTTTAAAGTCAATGTTTGTGCAACACATTTCACTGAAATGTCGAATCACTATGTATGGCAATCCATGATGAAACTATGAATATTTTTTTCAATACAAAACTAGGTAAATCTGTGCATTTATGTACACCTAATTATTACTAGTAATGTTAATGATAGGCTAGAGTGATTTCAAGTCCATGCCTCTCCGCTAGGCGACTGATGCCGTATGTTGTGGGTTCGAACCCGATTGAAAACTAGCCGTATTTTCTACCCTGGGTTTGTAACTCTGCTGGTGGACAGAATTGTCCCCGAGGTTATCGTTCGCCCAATTAAAGCGATGAATTCGTTTCTTTGCTTCAATAAAGTTTGTATGTGCGATGTTTGATAGTGAGCATGCGTGCGAGAGTGTTTCACGAACTCTTCAACGTATGGAGCAGTCTCAGTCAGAAAAATGTTACAACTTAGCCGGCTATTGAACCACCCTTTTTGGGAGTGGAGATTTAGCCGAGCGGTTCTCTCTGTGGCCTCTCCGCTAGGCGACTGATGCCGTATGTTGTGGGTTCGAACCCGATTGAAAACTAGCCGTATTTGTTCGAGAAATTTGATTTTGGAATTTCACCAAAATGTTGATTCACTATACATTGTAGGCTATGAGGAAACTAAAAATAACTCATAGGATATCTGATCCTAACTTGTTGTTTAAAAGTTGTTAGATCTGAAGCTTCCAGTTGTTATTGATGACATTTTGCACTATTCTGAATTATTTGTATTCTGTCAATGTCTTAAAAAAATGTACATACAGCGACATGAACGTTTGAAACCGACCTATACCCAATGTATTGTCAATGGGAGAATGATTTTAAATAAGTAATCTCTCAAGTTGTTACTGAAAGAGTCATTAAAGGGACAGTTATGCACAATAGAGGAGTTGGATAAGTAGAAATCATGACAACTTAAATCAATGTGGCTGCTTGGATCATCAATGCATTGTTTATTATACCCTTAAACATGCGCCCGAAGGGCGCGCTGAAAAGGGAAATGGCAGAAGATGAAAGTGCCATGAGGTATTTTGTTTTGTATTCCATATTCTTCAATATGTGCACATGCAATTTCAGCTTTGATGCATAAAAAGGTGACCCTCCCTCATAGGCTTGCGCAAAATTTTATGACCCCTTAAAAATGCTTGCGCGAAAAATGGCGACCCAACCCGGAAAAACACCGGCCCTACCCCCTGTAATTTGTTTCCAGTCCTTAGTGACTTGCATTGTATCTTTACATGCCAAGTTTGTGAAATTGCCGACATATGCCCGATAAATACAGGCGATTTAGAGATTCTAGGCTTAACTACAATGATGTGTTTTCTAACTAGGCGCGCCTAGTTTGATATATTGCCGATCGAAATTTCTTGGCGATTAAGGGACTGTATTATATCGATACTATTAACAATACTTAATTCCTCAAGTCACTGGTTATCGATACTATTAACGATAATTAATTTCTCAAGTCACTGGTAAATATCCTATTTATATTGGAAATTTCACCATCTTACAGATCTGACTCAGCCTGGCGTCGTCTATACATCTTTAACTGTGATACTAGACGATACTACACTTGTCACATCGCGCGCGGGTAAATATCCGATATATCTTGGAGATTTTACCTCCCTACAGATCTGGGCAAGCTCGTGTCTTCCTTAGTCCGACTCTAACTTGTATACTGGACGATATTAGATTAACCTGCCAAATCGCAGGGAAATCTCCGAGACACATACAGTAGAACAAAATGAGATATCCTAGCTTCCACAATGAAAGAACAAACTTCCAGTGGGACAACATAGGAAAACATACAATTGCAAATATACCACACAATTTATCCACTGAAGATGAACTTGAGGCAATTGATGAAGAAAGGCAAGCAACTTCCAAAATATAGCGTCAAAGAATCGTAGTGTCTTACACAGTCTCTTAACTTTGGAGTACAGACTGCACTGACACGCAGATTACAGCCGCTGTGTCTCTCCGTGCCTTATCAGCTCTATACACAAGACAGTGAAACAGAAAATACACACTACTACACATTAAACGCAAAATCACCAATATATGGACCATGTGTGGAGTTGCTTTCCCTTTACTACTGTGACTCTTACTTATTCCTGCTTTGCAGGTTTAAGTCGAAAGCTTACATACACGAGAGTACCTTTTTAGGTATCCATCGTCATATACATACAAGCGGAACACTAGCTGTCCCAACAATCATGTACGGTTTAGGCAATAGACAGCTCCATCCACAGAAAATAATAACATCAATTTCTGCAGATCAAAACCCAATAACGCTAATCTAAAACACTAGATTCTGAAATCACAAAAATACACTGATCAGAATACACAAATAACAGCCAATTACAGTGCTCATCTAACATCCAATGAAATGCGACTAGAGATAACCAACCAATGAACAAGAAGGCGGCGGAAACAAAAGCAAACAGCACGCTCAATACAAACAAGATAACAAAAACGTAACGGTCAGTATTTCATGTTAAGATACACTCCCTACCACAACGAATAGAACATATGACTACACGAAGACGAACAATAAAAGACCTGCACTGGATATGGAAGACGTCCTGAACATAGGTGAGTGCACGGTCACCGGTGGTCTTTTCCGCTCTGCCATGGACGTGTGTACATGTGACTGAGAAGAAGACGGGCATATGTGCACAGGTCTTGGGGTCGCATAGACGCAGAGCGGAGTAGACCTCATGTGACTGTAGTGAGAGAAAATCAGCAAGACAAGGTCTTAGGCCGTACAATGAATTGACGAGAACAACACAACATTCCAGCAACAGTAAACGTTGTGAACAACGTACATGACTGGATACAGCACGGGCCAAACAAGGATGGCAATACCAAACGGTCTTTTTAAAGGCCAACACAAACTCAAAAGGGAGAGTTACCGTATCAACACTCTGCCATGCCTCAACACCAAATATGTACACTAAAATTATACATCACTGGGCAAAATGCTTGATATACAACAATATATACACATATACTGATTCTGTACATGTGTCAAATACATTCAGTATACAGTACGTATACTAATAAAATGCAAAACTACAGTGTACACTTAGTGTGCAAAGATCTGCATTACGTATACTCATGATCTGCATAGAAATACGCTACGCATATCAACGTATTGGAATGTTCCATATACAAAGATATACGCTGCGTATGCAATTAATATTGTGTTCCATATACATCAATATACGTAAATATGCTAAGCGCATATCAAGCATTTTGTCTAGTTATAAAATTACAAAATGAAGACGGGTGGTAACAGTACAAGCCGGAACAGAAACAGAGAACAAAGTAGTGCACATAGCATCAACAAATGTCGCATTGCACGGCACAAACCAAAATGAACATCGATACCCATATCAGCCTCGAATTCATCTCAATATCCCCTTCCAAAACACAGAATAGAACACATCTCATGTCGAAGGCATGTAATGAAGAACACTATCAGAAAACGGTGAGATACCAATCAAACCGTTAGATAAAGGAAGGGGAATGACATTGTATACACTAATGATTACATCATAAGGAAGCATCAAAATAACTCGTCAACCAATGATTTGAAACAGAGATGACAACTGATAACTTATAACACAGAAAAAATACAACATTTTGACAGCACAACATTAAAGATGTTGACAGCCACATATATCAATCTATATCTCAATTTGGTAAACGCAATACGAACACGACCTTGAACACAACTGAACAAAAGTAGACATCCTAGCTTCCAGAATAAAAGAACCTACTTCCAGTGGGACATTATAGGAATACATGCAATCTTCGAATATATTACACACGATATTGTGACAAGGTTTGTGAAACGAGTGGGATTAATCAGATGTGGATATTGAAAAATTCTAAAGAATTATTACACACTCTAGATACCAACAAAAGCAAGTATGGTTCAATCCGCACATTTGATTTTTCTACACTTTACACCACCATCCCACACAACAAGCTTAAAACTAGGTTGTCATCATTGGTTAAGCAGGCCTTCTTTTACAAGAATGGCAGTCGTAGGTATGATTACATTGTCATCAAACACAATTCAGGCTATTTTAGTAACAACAGTGATGCCAAATGCAAATACACTGATACGGAAGTAATTAAGATGCTACACTTCCTAATTGACAACATATATGTCTCATTTGCCGGTATGACATACAGGCAAACTATAGGCATTCCTATGGGTACAAACTGTGCACCACTTCTTGCTGATTTATTTTTGTATTCATATGAAGCTGAGTTCATGCAGACTCTTCATAGTTCAGGATCTAAAAGAGTTGCAAAGTCCTTTAATAATACCTATAGATATATTGATGATCTCATCAGTTTGAACAATCCTGGAATTTCTAATTACCTCCATCACATATATCCAGATGAATTAGAAATTAAAGAAACAACGGAGAGCATGAACTCAGCATCGTATCTTGATCTATTTATTGAAATTAGACACAATGCAATACACACCAAGTTGTATGATAAAAGGGATGATTTTAATTTTGAAATCATTAACTTTCCCTACTTGACCAGTAATATTCCGTCGAGTCCAGCTTATGGTGTGTACATTTCACAACTACTGAGATACTGTAGAGCTTGTGATTCATATGGAGATTTTCAAGAGAGACACAGCTTATTAGTCTTAAAGCTGGTGAGACAAGGATTTTCACAAAGTAGGTTGGTTAGATCTTTTAAGAAGTTCTATGGTAGATATGGAGATCTTATATCTAAATATGGCATATCTGTCACTCAGATGATGAAAGACAGTATTCCCGACTTTGACTCAGAACAGTAATTTAGCAGATAGCTGAATTACCGTACAATAACTTTGTCACACTAGTTCAATCTTGACGGGTGTAGCATGCTAGCAGGGTACGCTTACCCATTCCGGACACCTGGTACCACCACTTATATAGTGGTTCAAGATTGTACTACTGATTTTGTCAGTGATCTTATGTTTCTTTGTGTGTTTGTTTTTACTGTTTATTGGACCTGGTAATTTATTTGCCTTGAATGATAATGATTGCTGGAATCGATTTGATGTCAGATATCTTATCCACTGAAGATGAACTTGAGGCAACTGATGAAGAAAGTCTGGCAAACCTTCGAAATATAGCGTTAAAGGATCGCAGTGTCGTACGTAGTCTCTCCACTCTGAAGTACTGGCTGCACTGACACGCAGATTACAGCTGTGTCTCGCCGTGCCTAATTAGTTCTATACACAAGACAGTAAACAAACAAACCAACAAAAAATACACACTACTATACATTAAATGCACAATCACCAATATATGAATGATGTGTGGATTTGCTTTCCCTTTACTAACTATGACTCTTACTTATTCCTGCTCTGCAGGTTTAAGTCGAAAGCTTACATACACGAGAATACATTTTTAGGTATCCATCGTCATATACATAAGCGTAACACTGGCTGTCCCAACAATCATATACGGATTAGGCAATACACAGCTCAATCCACAGAAAACACAAACATCAATTTCTGCAGAACAAAACTCAACAACGCTATTCTATTCTAAAATCACAAAAATTGCACTTATCAGAATACACAAAAACAGCCAATTACGGTGCTCAGTTAACAGCCATTCAAATGCGACTTGAAAGAAAACTAACAAATCAAATTAAGGCGGGAACAAGAGCCAACACCGCCCTCCATACAAACAAGATAACAAAAACGTAACGGTTAGTATTTCGTGTTAAGGTAAAGGGCGACGAATTCGGACGCGCACACGCTTTAGAACATTTCTGCGCAGATTTAACTCCAACCTGCCGCAAATTGGTTATTTTGTAGCGCATGTAATTAACATCACCTGTCATTGTTGAAATTGCGCTTTTACCTTATTTTTTGACCCAGTCTCTTAGAAATACATGTGACCTTTAAAATTGTCAGAAGTTGACCCCCTAGGAAGCTGGTTTTTATTCAATATGAGCGCAAAATTAACATTTCTCTCCCATTTACATGGCGCATATTACCCATTCACCTGGAGATATTGTAAAAAGTAGCGTGGTGACACCCTTTTATTAAAAGTGTTAACTAAATTGTATTATGTCAGGATTTATTCGCCAAGTTTGGTCAAAATGACACCATTCAAAGCAACAGGAAGAAAGTTCGAAAATTATGTAGTGATATAATTTTGATATCGTCATTTTGTAATCGATACTTATGTTAAAATTTCTTTACAAACATCATGAAAACTATACATTCGATATATATGGATCTTAATTCTTGGTATTTATTAAAATTAACTCATTTGCTAGGCGTTTTATAATTGCTTTCTTTAGTTTAAGTGAATTATATCATTTTTATTTATTTCTAACGACGCCATTTTAACGTCCGTTTCCATGGAAACGAGCGTGGTGACCCCCATTTTTAATTTCATTTTTTCACTTGCACAACTTCCAAGAATATTTGTGCAAAGTTTCAAGAAAATGACACCACAACCTAATTTTGACGTAATTCGTAGTACTTCACCTTAAGAGACAACAATGGTGACCCAACTCTCTCCGACAACGAATAGAACATAAGCTTACACGAAGACGAACAGTAAAAGACCTGCACTAGAGATGGAAGACGTCCCTGAACATAGGTGTGTGAAAAACACCAAGAAAATATCCTAGGCCCTACAATGAATCGACAAGAAACCACACAACATTCCAGCAACAGAAACGTTGTGAACAATGTACATAACTGGATACAGCATGGGCCAAACAAGGATCAAAATACTAAACGGCCTTTTGGAAGGCCAACACATGTTCAAAAGGGAGAGTTACCATATCAATACTGTGCCATGCCTCGACACAAAAAATGTATACTAAAATTACACATAAAATTACAAAATAAATAGAAGGGTCACCATCATAAGAGGGCACAGCAATAGAGAACAAAATAAACATATTACGCTTACAAAAATGTCGCATTACAAAAGCGCAAATCAAAATGAAAATCAATACATATGGCAGCCTGAAATTCATCTGAATTTCACCTTCCAAACCACAGGATAAAATACATTCTACCTCTAAGACATGTGATCAAGAACACTATCAGAAAACAGTGAGATACCAATCAAACCGTTAGATAAAAGAAGACGAATGAAATTCTACACACTAATAAGGAAGCGTCAAATATAACTCGACAACCACCGACTTTATACAAAGATTACAACAGACAACTTATAAACACAGAAACAATTCCTGCATTTGAACAGAAACGCACAACATTAAACATTTTGACGATCACATTATATCTTTCTCTCAATCTAGTAAACACAATACGAACACGACCTTTAACACAGTAGAACAAAATGAGATATCCTTGCTTCCAGAATAAAAGAACAAACTTCCTTGGGACAACATACGAAAACATACAATCTGCAAATATACCACACAATTTATCAACCGAAGACGAACTTGAGGCAGTTGATGAAGAAAGTCTGGCAAACTTCCAACT